>NC_054701.1:58459678-58619678 GCF_016097555.1 Gigantopelta aegis | reverse complement strand
TGAATGTATTTCAAATTCAAGCAGCGATACTTACATAGGATTTTATTACTTTCATCAACTTTTTTCCGGAACAGGGTCAACACCGTAACAGATGGTGTGTCATAGAAAATTCTTAAATAATTTTTGAATAATCAAAGACATTGAACTAAAATTCTACAAAACATTTTCTGTGAGTTATAAAATGCAGCTGATATGTAATATGTAAAAGTGAAGTTTTGTTGAGGTTTTATACAGTTATTATTCACATAGTGTCTCGTGTGTGTTGACTGCTGTTGTTTTAGGGAATATTTTGTGTTATATTGTCTCCTTGAAATTTTTAATGGCCTAAGCTCTGTGAATTCATGAGATTTCTGAAGTGCATATTGTCACTAATATGAATTTTCTGAATACTGCGCTTCAGTGGGATAGTAATTATTTATATAAAAAAGGATTTCTCGGTGTTGACAAACAGTCACGGTGTTGACATTTCTAATTACGATAAATAAATATTAAAATGGTTTATATATGATGACGATTTATTGATTCATATTTCTGAATGGCTATCAACCAGTGAACTAGCATGACAATATTTGAGCTGTATCTTCTGGTAGCACAAAAAAAGAGCTTCCAGTTCCTTTAAAAATCAGAAGTTGGATATAAGTACACGTTCATCTAATTAAAACGGCAAAGACATCGAAATACGAAATGAATGAATGTTTGTTTAACGATACCGTTGCACATTTTAAAATTGGCTCATATGTACTTAAAGCTACTTCAAATCAAACATGGTTATTTAGCTATTATTTTATCAACTCCTCAGTGGCTGCCATGGTACGGTGTTGACATACTTTGTTTTCTTTTAATAAAAGTCGAAATGAGTAGCCCATCAAAGAACAAAATATCATGAACATATTTCTTTTGTTTTAACAAGGAATACTGAGAACGCTTCCAGTTGCCACGAATGCAGAATGTTGGATGCACACAATTAAATGGCCAAAAACAATAGGAGTGCAAAGGAATATTGGTTTAGCAACACCTCAGTACATTTAAAAGATATTTCATATATTGAACCTGTGGTTATTTAGACACTGGATCAAAATCGTTACGTCATAATGTTACGGTGTTGACAAAAGTTAACAAAAACACACATTGTCATCTCATTATTGTTGATTAGCTATGTTGAATTGCCAAGCTATCTTCGAAGCATCCATTTATGATGATCTCTGAATTAATAATTCATAAATCAATATATTAATTATGCCCGTTACGGTGTTGACAGCGAATAAACATACGCAGTGGTTCATCCTCTTTTTTTGCCTGATGATTTGACAAAAACTGAAACTGATGGCACTTTAAAGATTGTGGTTTCCTCTACTTGGAAGGAATCGTGAAACATGTTTTTGGTTTATCAGTGTACACCATAGGCTGTGTTTGCTGACCGGCGTTACGGTATTGACGAGTCATTTGCAAAATGAGTAACAGAGAAGAATAATCTTGTGAAATAAACCATAAATGTAATTTCAGCCTTGCGAATACACGTTTTTCATCTTCAAGTCTTAATTAATTGACCGATTGCTATAAAATATTGAATTAAATCAGTTTTGGGGTATTTTGAGTTAGGATCATGGCCTTGATTTATAACATGGCAATTGCTGGTTCATCACCCTATTAAATCAAACATATGTTTATACATTCAGGTGTCTTTGTGCTATAAAAATTTCTCTGTGAGTTTTTAATAATATTTAATGATCTAAGTGATGTTTAACTCAATTTTCTTACTTGTATACATTTTAAGCGTAGGTAATGTAATATACATATATACATACATACATATGTTCATAGAGATTTTAAATGATAATATCTGTATGCACAACAATTACATAACTATAAAGGGACTATTATTTTAAACGTATTCTCTGAACTTGAATCAGATTTAATTTACATTTTATTATAATAATGGTTTGCTGTAATAAGATTTTAAAAGTAAGTTGTCATTATGCATTAAGATTAGTTTTAATTGTATTTGATACCGTAGTATTTCACTATGCATACACACACACACACACACACACACACACAAACACACAATCACACACACACACACACACACACGCGCGCGCGCGCGCGCGCACGCAATCACTATATATAAGGAAATGTTTTATTTAACGACGCACTCAACACATTTTATTTACGGTTATATGGCATCAGACATATGGTTAAGGACCACACAAATATTGAGAGGGGAAACCCGCTGTCGCCACTTCATGAGCTACTCTTTTCGATTAGCAGCAAGGGACCTTTTATATGCACCATCCCACAGACAGAATAGTACATACCACGGCATTTTTAACACCAGTTGTAGAGCACTGGCTGGAACGAGAAATAGCGCAATGAGTCCACCGACGGGGATCGATCCTAGACCGACCGCGCATCAAGCGAACGCTTTACCACTGCAATCACTATATATAGTGACAAGATATAACTAGATAAAATTCTATATTTTCATTCATTGACCAAAAATATGGCTTTATAGGATAAATTACTTTGTCATTAGTATGATCAGCAAATGAATGGTGTATTGTTAAATGATACTTATTATTTTATTTCCAGTTGATGGTTTTGATTTTGTTTTAAACGTTTTGAAAACAATTTATGTTTTAAAAATAAGAAATAATTTCTTGTTATTTAAGAACTATTTTGTTTTGGTGTATCGACATTGTAGACAAAAAGGCATTCAACACGTGTGAGCCTACTTCTCTGAACGGTGACGTCGTTTAACAAAATGGTTAGTTTCATTATTTGTTTTAATTATATAAGATTTCAGAATAAATAAAATAACCGGTTACTGTCTTAAGATATCGAAGTATAATACACAATTTCAGCATAGCAACACATGGATTTTTAATCGAAGTATAGTTCGCGATAGAAACACATGGACACCTGCTCATTTCGATTGGCGAATGTCGGTCATAAGCGTGGCCACGCTGCATTCACCATTTTAACTTTCGCAGGATAATATATATTTATCATATAATATCTTACATTTTCAGTGCAATCAAAGTATATGATATTTTTCAGATCACATACTTAAGAATTTGATAACTTTGCAAATTAGATGCAAATTAATCGAAGTCATGGCACTAGGTTTATTGGCATTTAAGCAACGTACTAGGGTGACACATAATTGACGTATGCATTCATAGTCATCAATAGCAATTTTACACTGAAAGCTGTCCAGCGTTTAGAAAACAAAAAACGTTTATGAACTAGTTTATTTTGAGTTTCCATTCAAAAAGACACCGCGCCACATATTTTTACGTCATTTAAATATCTAGTAATGGCGGACTGGAATTAAAGTTACGTGTACAGTTTACAGAAACACGTTGTATTAAGCTTGAAATTATATGATAAAGAGATTATTACAGTCGTGTGTTTCGGTATCGTCAGTATCATATATTAGGAATAAAAATAATGTATTTTGCTCACCAGAGACTCGCAAAATACAATTTTTATTCCTAATATATGATACTGACGATACCGAAACACACGAGGGTAATAATCTCTTTATCATATAATTTCAAGCTTAATACGTGTTTTTGTAAACTGTACACGCAACTTTAATTCCAGTATAATTATATATATATATATATATATATATATATATATGTGATAATGTGTGTGTTTATGCATGCATGCATGTACGTACGTATGTGTGTATGAAATAGAAGAGACAAAAGTGAGAGAGAGAGAGAGAGAGAGAGAGAGAGAGAGAGAGAGAGAGAGAGAGAGAGAGAGAGAGAATGGGGCGGCTATGTACGTGTGCCTGAGCACTATTGTGTCTGAGACCTAACCATTGCCAAAGTTATGCCTCTCCTCTAGAGATGACCTTTCGTTTAAAGATGAAAGACGCCGCTGGCATCAAACCGACATTGGCTTTATGCATGCGGAATAACTTTTCACGAACTCCACGAAATGGCATTGGTTCACGTCAGTCTACGAACTGGAACCTCCAAGGCAGAATAGGCAACAAGATCGAATTTCAATCTGACAGAGCTTGTCTTACACTTTCAGACAAGACAATGAATGAATATATATATATATATATATATATATATATATATATATATATATATATATATAATTTGTGGATAGAGTTCAAACAACAACTGCATAACTAAACTTAATAATATTACTACCTAGTTGTTGGGGTGTATCATGGAGCTGGATAAAATCTTAGAACACCACTGCCAGCCAAGTTGCAACTAATGATTGCTAAAACAAAAAAGAGTTCTGGTTTTGAATATAGCGTTGACAATTGCCTATATTTATAGCGATATAGATTAATGCGTGGTAATGGTTATTAATTTGTTTAGCTGTCACAGTAAAGTTTGTTTTATTTAACGACACCACTAGAGCACATTGATTTTTAATCTTATCATCGGCTATTGGACGTCAAACATATGGTCATTCTGACACTGTTTTTAGAGGAAACCCGCTGTCGCCACATAGGCTACTCTTCTTTACGACAGGCAGCAAGGGATCTTTTATTTGCGCTTCCCACAGGCAGGATAGCACAAACCATGGCCTTTGTTGAACCAGTTATGGATCACTGGTCGGTGCAAGTGGTTTACACCTACCCATTGAGCCTTGCGGAGCACTCACTCAGGGTTTGGAGTCGGTATCTGGATTAAAAATCCCATGCCTCGACTGGGATCCGAACCCAGTACCTACCAGCCTGTAGACCGATGGCCTGCCACGACGCCACCGAGGCCGGTAGCTGTCACAGTGTGCTTTGCCAATGCCAAAACAATATAATGCTAAATATACAATGTATTCCATTTTTAATTGAAATTTACTTGAAATGAATATTATATTTAATATGTTTTTATTATACTGAAATAAATGACATATTTTCTGTTATTTGGATTTATTTTGTTGTGGGTTTATTTTTGTTGTTTTGGGCTGGGGTTTTGGGTTTTGTTTCGTTTTTATTGTTTGTTTTTATAGAAAGGAGTAGCTTTTTATTAAAATATTTATTTAGAAAGTAAAACTTCTTACAATAATAGTTATAGTTGTATTGTATATCGAGAATAGTCTTGTAGCTAAACTTTGTTGAAACAATCCACTTAAACACAAAACTAATTTCATTTTAAAAAAAAGTTGGAAATCCCTTGACATGCGATCAAACGACTGTATCCCGTTTTACAAAGCGATCTTAGCGACGTCATTCACTAAGGTGATCTTAGCGCCAAGATCGCTTCATAAAACGGAACCATGGTCTTTTACCGGCATATACATTAAAAAAGAAAGAAAAAAATTGTTTATTCTTACCCAATAGATATATAAGCCAGATATTTGTTGAAAAAACCACTTTAACCAGTAGCTGCATTTTGAAAGTCAAAGTAGAAGTAAATCCCAATCCAAGTCCGATTCTGAGCAAAGCAGAAAACAACCGAGTGATTCAAACTATGATACACTGTTTATGTCATGGCATAAACCCACTTCGAGTAAACGCTTCGTACCCGGCAACTACGGAGTGTAAAGAAAGTATGTCATTGATCACAAAGAGGAAATGTATTTTCAGCTTACAGGAACAAAACTACACGTCTATCCCATTATAATCGGCACACGGTCAGGTTCACAGGGACTAAGCGATTTCAACCCGTCATTTAGTCAGTGTGTTTGATTTACAGGTTTTCACTTCATTTCACGGCTTCATTGAAAATACACTTGTTTACAGGGCCGTGCCTAGCCCAAACTAATAAGGGATAATAAAAAAAGAAAGATTTAAAAGCCGTGCAATATCGAAGCCAAGTCACTGTTTTCAAACGAACAAGTTTAACGTTTAAAGCAAATCTGAAAAACAATTTTATTTATTTATTCCAATTATGTACCTTTATAGCTATCACATACCTGTATATCCTACCGTAATATCGAAGCCAAATCGCTGTTTTGAAACGAACAAGTTTTAACGTTTAAAGCAAATCTGAAAAACAATTTTATTTATTTATTCCAATTATGTACCTTTATAGCTATCACATACCTGTATATCCTACCGTAATATCGAAGCAAAATCGCTGTTTTGAAACGAACAAGTTTTAACGTTTAAAGCAAATCTGAAAAACAATTTTATTTATTTATTCCAATTATGTACCTTTATAGCTATCACATACCTGTATATCCTACTGTAATATCGAAGCAAAATCGCTGTTTTGAAACGAACAAGTTTTAACGTTTAAAGCAAATCTGAAAAACAATTTTATTTATTTATTCCAATTATGTACCTTTATAGCTATCACATACCTGTATATCCTACTGTAATATCGAAGCCAAATCGCTGTTTTGAAACGAATACGTTTTAACGTTTAAAGCAAATTTGAAAAACAATTTTATTTATTTATTCCAATTATGTACCTTTATAGCTATCACATTACCTGTATATCCTACTGTAATATCGAAGCCAAATCGCTGTTTTGAAACGAACAAGTTTTAACGTTTAAAGCAAATTTGAAAAACAATTTTATTTATTTATTCCAATTATGTACCTTTATAGCTATCACATTACCTGTATATCCTACTGTAATATCGAAGCCAAATCGCTGTTTTGAAACGAACAAGTTTTAACGTTTAAAGCAAATTTGAAAAACAATTTTATTTATTTATTCCAATTATGTACCTTTATAGCTATCACATTACCTGTATATCCTACTGTAATATCGAAGCCAAATCGCTGTTTTGAAACGAACAAGTTTCAACGTTTAAAGCAAATCTGAAAAACAATTTTATTTATTTATTCCAATTATGTACCTTTATAGCTATCACATTACCTGTATATCCTACTGTAATATCGAAGCCAAATCGCTGTTTTGAAACGAACAAGTTTTAACGTTTAAAGCAAATCTGAAAAACAATTTTATTTATTTATTCCAATTGTATATCTTTATAGCTATCACATTACCTGTATATCCTACTGTAATATCGAAGCCAAATCGCTGTTTTGAAACGAACAAGTTTTAACGTTTAAAGCAAATCTGAAAAACTATTTTATTTATTTATTCCAATTGTATATCTTTATAGGTATCATATTTACCTTATATCCCCCAAAATGAACTACATTTATAAAGTAAAAAGAAACAGAAAATGTTGAAATATTGGGCTGCTGTCATTTTCCTAGCGAGTCGACAACCAGTTTTGGTTGTCAGTTCTCGATACAGAGCTTTAAAGATAAACAAAGGAAACTTTCAAAACAAAAGGACACTATTGTTTATTTATTTATAGTTTGGGTGTTGGGGGTGGGAGTAGGGTGGGAGTAGGGTGGGAGTAGTGCACCTGGTGATGTTTTCACCGTGGTGAAGATGTGACCATCATGGATTCATAAGACTTCTAATTTAAACTATTTCATATCACATAGTAGGTTTTAGGTTTTTCTTTTCTTTTTCTTTATTTTTGTGTAAAATTACTAAAATGTATTGTTATTATAATACATGTATTATTCATATTATTATTATTTTGTTTTTGTTTAAACATTTTCACCGACCATCTGCAAAGTAATTTTGGTTTCTTGTTACATTTCTGTTGGTATCGTAAATTATCGTGCGTCGGACTCGTCCGTGAGTGATATATTTAAAGCTGTATGTTTTAGGTTTTACAGTATAACATGGGTTAAAGATTTTTTTAATGACAAAGACAGGCTATAAGAACCTAACATTATTTGCCATTCGTTCCAACGTTACGTGATTGCAGTCTTTTCATTTAACACTATAACAAGCAGCCAGAGCACAAGCGGGAATGTTTGATTACGAGAGAGAAAAGAGAGTTTTTTCTTTCTCTGATGATAACGAAGAACTTAGTCGAGTATCCGAAAAGAAACACATGTAACAAAACTAAATAAATATTTTGGATGAAAATAACATCTGTCTTACAGACATTTGAACCATATAACTTTTTTTATGTAACGCTTCAACCGAGTTATCCATTTTAAGACGGACAAATCAAATGTATCTTTTGATCATAATGTCCATTACCGACTCAATATTAAATATTATTCCTTGCAAACACCACCAAGGCAGGCTAAAATTATACACTTATTTTTATTATTATACATTTAGATAGTTGGTTTACTAAATATTAAATGAATCTAAATGTTTTTGGGTTGTTATTCTCATGGGTGAACAAGGCATATGTCCGACTTCATACCACTGGCCGACTTACAAGCGCAAGTGTCCGAGTCACAGTAGAATTTTAAAGTTGTCATATTCAGCACCATATTTCTGCTTATAAAGGGCTTATTAAAAACAAAACACACCTAACGAAATCTGAAAAATACCAGCTCTTGCATAGTAATCGTTTAATGGACCGCAGTATACAGGTGGGGCAGGACGTAGTCCAGTGGTACAGGGCTCGCTCGATGCGCGGTCGGTGTGGGATCGATCCCCGTCGGTGGACCCAATGCGCTATTTCTCGTTCCAGCCAGTGCACCACGACCGGTATATCAAAGACCGTGGTATGTGCTACCCTGTCTGTGGGATGGTGCATATAAAATATCCCTTGCTGCTTATCAAAAAAAAGCGTAGCCCATGAAGTGGCGACAACGGGTTTCCTCTCTCAATGTCTGTGTAGTCTTTAACCATGTAACCGTAAATAAAATGTGTTGAGTGCGTCGTTAAATAAAACATTTCCTTTCTTCCTTCAGTATAAAGGTACCAAATGGACATTAGCTGTGATCTAAACACTCAGGCTTACCCACTCACGACCAGCTTAACCTAATTACTCACATCAAACTCACCTGCAGTCCCCACCCCCATCGAAATTCGCGCTAGTTTAACCGGGTTAAATGGGTGTTTATTCATCGCCGTGTTACGAGGACTCGGAGCGACTAAACACACTGCATAAAGGCTGTTCACTACTGGTAGTGTGTGCCGTTTGATATGGTTATTTACGACAACTCTGGGCGACAGTATATGAATAAATGTTCCCATCACTGCCCCTTCACCTTCAAATACCAACATACGTAGAAAAGAAGTTTTACATCTTTGATCCATTATTACTGTGTTTTATAGCGGGCTAACATAACAGTACACTCATCGAAGTGTAAAATTGCACCCGCTATACAAAGGTCTTTGATTTATCTAATAATTTAATAGTCTGCACATCTACTATGTCAAGTGCGTATTATATAGACCAGGCAATTCATATGCGGGTATTGCTATTTAAACTTAACAAACACGTAAGAGACATTTGGATGTATAGAAATTGGTCGAAGCCTATTTAACCAAAAATACATTCGATTTCAAAACGGGTAGAATCAAACAACAAAAATTAAGTATTGATTACAGCAGTGGCACGCAAGGTAAGGAGGGGAGGGGAGGGGGTGGGGGCTGTCCAAACCTATATACAACAATTTACATTTAGGCCATTAGGGATTCAAAATTATCTTTCCCATAGTCCTATAAATTGATATAAATTGAAAAAAATAAATCTATACAGTCCCCTTCCCCCAATAATAAAAATGGATAAATATGTACAGAGTTAGAAGTTTTCCACTGAAAATGGGAGGTTTTGAATATGTATTTCTGGGGCGTAGCCAGAGAGGAAAAAAACGCCGAGGTAAACCTAGACCTGTGAAATAAATATGTCATGGGAAAAATAAAATAAATCTGGGGAAATTCCTCGTCTGCCGCATGCTGGCTATGTCATTGTAGGCCCTATTTAGTTTAGCTATATATGGTGAATATCGATCATTAATTTTATCACACTAAAAAGTAAGTTCATATTACGTTGTAATTCTGTTTATTGACATTGACAGTGACAGTGACAGTGACAGTGACAGTGACAGTGTCACACACACACACACACACACACACACACACACACACACACACAAATATAACAGATACTAGTAAATAAAAAGAAATTATATTTTATTATGCAATGCAACAGGTTTACAAATGACGTCATGGTCAGCTGTAAGCAATAAATAATTGTACACAATCACCAACTGCTTTAGAACATGCAAGCATATGTAAAATAACCTCACCCCCCCCCCCCCCCCCCCCATGTAGGCTATAGCTTTGCTAATGGATGTCTGATGTTTCAGTATTAATAATAATTTAAAACCGGTTACTGATGCAAAATGTAAAATATAACTACAGCATTATCAAACTGTCAATGTTGTGTTATGTTCTAATAAAGAGTTGTTAACAAATCTCAATGTAAAAAGTAAAAAGAACACCGACTGGCAAATGTTACTTGTGTACTATAGTCGGTTTGCGTCAAAAGGTAACCAATTAATTGGTATAGATCTTTATATATCTTGGTATAAAACTTATATTAAACATATTGTTGAGTTTTAAACCCATACCAACTCAAATAACGTTTTTCTAATTAAACATTTCTATGTAAATAAAAAAGTTTCTTAACAAATTAGCATCAAATTAAATTTCATTTTAATACAAGGGTGAAGCCATAATGTTAGAACAGACAGGTAACGTTCTTTACATTGGCCGTTCCATCAGTTGTTTTAATTCCTGTATCCAAAAAATAAAAAATAAATAAACCTATGCAATTTAATGACAAATTGTAAATATATATTTTTAATTACACTGAAGTTTGTTTTAAAATGTTTGTTCTTTTTTTATTAGAGCCAGTATGAGTTTAAAACTTAATATGTTTTTATATGAATTTTAACTTTATTTATTATAATTATCAATTCCGTTTTGACACAAAATGACTATATCAAGAATAGATTATCTCAGTAGCTGGTCTGGATGAATTAACCAGCTTTCCATAACAATTTTATTTATTTATTTTGTTTATTTTATTTTTTTTGTTTTTAAATTTTTTTTGTTGCCTGTAGAAATTTAGTAATGTCAGGGTCGGGGCACTAAAATCATTACTTAATTTTGTTTACAAAGTTTGTAATACCCATTTACAACACTTTACACCCATTTTTATTCACGACATATATAAGTTTATGAATGAAAACGTAAATATAGTATATATATATACATACATACATGTAAAAGTAGGTATTCATTCTCTCTTCATCTCTCCAACACAAACACACACGCACACGCACACACACACGCACGCGCACGCGCACGCACACGCACACACACACTCACACACACACACACGCACGCGCACGCGCACACACACACACACACACACACGAGCATATGTAATCTGATTTTTTGTTCATAAAACAATACATACATAAAAACTACTACCGACAAATACACGTTCTCTCCCTCCCCCCCCCCCCCGTCTCTCACACACACACACGTGGGCTAATAAAACTAAATAAAAATATTTAATAAAATTAATAAATAAATAACATAATAAAAATAAAATAAATTAAAATTATTTGAAACCCCCCCCCCCCCCCCCCCCCAAAAAAAAACAAAAAAAAAACAAACCCCAAAACAAAAGACCAAGAGGAGATTTAAGAGTAAGAAATGAGAAAGAAAATATTTTCTTACTAGAACCATTAATTATATGCTTTGGAAAAGGCTTGCTTCATAAATTATATATATATATATATATATATATATATATATACACACATATATATATATATATACATGTATGTATGTATATATGTATATGTATATGTATATATATGTATATATATGTCTATGTATGTATGTATGTATGTATGTATGTATGTATGTATGTATGTGTATATATATATATATATATATATATATATATATATATATATATATATATGTATGTAATTATATAAATATTTTTCAATCTGCAATTTGTCTTTTAATACATTTTGAAGAGCTAGGTTTTTGGATTTTCATTCTATATAATGAAGTATTTTACATTAATAATTAGCCAATTAACCTTCTTTTTTATCTGCAATTCCAAACAACACTGTAGTTTTGTCTAATGAAATATTGATACCCATGGCCTGTATCCACTTTTCCACAGTTTCTGGCTGAATATTACAACAATTACAAATGTCTGAATTAATACATTTGAATTGGTAGCAAAATGTTTTCAAAAGATGTATTTCATTATGTAAAATGGAATCAAGTACATAATGGGGTAAAGAAAACTTCGATCTATTAGGAGTACAATTTTCTGCAGGGGGTGGGGGGTGGGTGGGGCAGTTGTCCCCCGGATAATCTCTTTTTTTTTTTTACTCAAGAAAATAGCATACACATCTCAGGGTTTAATTTGTATAGTGTTTCATTTGTTTATAAAAAAGTAGTGCCCTCCCCCTAAGATTTTGATCAGGGTACGGCCTTGGTGTTATAATTTAGATGAAGAATTCAAATTATATACATGCTGAATGCTAATGCATCTCCTTTTCTTATTTATCAGGTAGTCCATTTCACTTCATGTTATATATGTTAAACGATTTACAATGATGAAACACAAACACAAAAACCCCACAAAAAACTAACAAGCAAAAACAGCACACCACATAAATTGTTATTTAACTGTTTACGTTTGAGGACTGACATTACAAACCAACAGTAAAATTTAATAAAGAATATAAAATATAAAAGTTGTAAAGAATTTTTCAAAGCAATAAATGGTTGATAATGATCTTAGCAATGAATATATTATATGTCATGACTGTTAGTGTACTTTGCAATAAAGAAGTTCTCCATAACAAAAAATGCCTGCAACCACTCCTGCCATTCAAGTGACTAGTAATTTAGGAGATTATCATATGGAGTTTTTAGATTTGCAAGTGTTATATATATTGTCTATTTGATCCAGCAAATGTAATTTTTCATCGAAGGTGTTAGACTAATAGACAATACCACCTGCAAATCTGAAAACTCTATATGGTTATGTCCATTGTAAACTGAATCGTTTTTCTATGGAACTAACTGTATATTTGGTATTTCTTGAAAAAAATAATACCTGTCTACAATCTAACTGTAGACCCTTGAACCATCAACTTGGCCTGTTCCAATTGCTAATGACGTCACTTTCTAATGACGTCATTAGCTTTCCGGGTGTATTTTCATTTGATCCCGGAAAAGAATGTAATTAACCAATCACAATACAGAACACACTGGCCATCAGTTTACAATTGTCTTTAAATGAAATTACAGTGGAGTACCTCTGTGAAAGATATAAATCATGATTAACCCACCATGTTCAGCTTCTGAGAAGCACAGTTAAACACAAGAACAAGGACATAAATCATAAATGTAATTTTAATTTAAAGCAACTTTAATCCCAGCAAAATTCAGTTTATACTGGTCAACAAAACACAACAAATTAAAGATCCACTAAGCATGCAAATTCCAAAAAAAAAAAAATTATGAATATGTTACGGGAATAAACACATTTAACTTTTGATTTCACAACCAACAATGCTTTCTTATCTGTAGGCTAGTCTTTTAAGTTTTCCATGGATTAATGCCTTTCAAATCATACAAAGATTGAGGTAATAATGATCCTGGCAATATATCATCATACAAAGCATGGCCTCAATTACACCATTTGTCATTTCTTTGCACACATCCAATGGCTGGGTATCCTCTCACATACTGATACTGGGCATTAAATTACAAAACTCTTTTCAATACTAATTGGATGGTTGATTATTTGTCGATTCAAACCTGTAAACATTATATTAGGACAGTTAATCCCCACCCCTTCCTCTCCTACCAATTTTGATGACATCAATATTCTGAAGACTAGTTCAGCAATCACATTTGAAAATACCACAGGAAAAACAACTGAAGTCACAATTTGGAGAAATGGTTTTTTTTCACTGTTCTATCGACAGCACAGTTTCATTGTATATTTGTAAAGCGGGTTAAATTGTTATGCTGTTCTACAGGGATAAAATTCATTCTGCTAGTGTTCATTATTGAAAAAACATATTCACTTTTAAAGGCATATTGTCACAGACCACTGACCTATTTAATGGTCTAACAAAGTATTACTTGAACAAAAATAATTTGATTAGTCCCTAAATGTACTTTATTCAACCGTCTTCATAACCACCATACTCCATTTATTAATGACATTTTGTAAAAATAATTGAATTATGGCAATGGTCCATAATTCAAAAACTAAAATTGCCGAGAGGGTTGACATGGATTTCACTCCATCATGGTTCAGTTAAGGTGATGCAATAGCTAGATTTGGTTTCCAACACTTAATGTAATTTTTAGTTATTATCCATTATTAGAGAAATAAGGTCCTTAAATCCGTGACAGTATGCCTTTAAGGAATAATGATCAATGTCATCAAAAAATAATTTTAATATGTTCCCATAATATTATTTAAAAAAAATTAAAACCAACAAAAACATTATTTGATGTATAACGTCAATAATATCCAACAGCAATAAACTATACAGTATCCTTTATGTGCAATGAATGTGGACACATTTGGTCAGGAGTCAACCTTTAAAAATCAATATTTTTCAAAACTAAAATTGACTTATAGTCTGTCCCATCATTCTATAAAAAAAAAAATTCTTAAAAATAATTTCTGTTTGGTTTGACTAAGAAGATGGTAAAAGTGCTTTGGAAATAAAAATAATAATAAAAAATACAATTTTTGTGTGCAGTTTACAAATCAATTGGCTCAGAAATAAATAACTTGTAGTAAATTCCATAGTATGAAAAAGGCGTTCCATGTGGGACGGACTATAGATAATGTTTCCCATGGACTCCTCATTTATCATTCAGTGAAGAAATGAATCATTATTGATCGTGGACCATCTTTAGGTGGGGTGCGGGGCAGAGTTCAAGAGTCAACACAACACTCAACAGCAAATGGAACAGATTGTTTCAAAGCGTTGCTGACAAGTACACACGAGGAGAAACCCTCAGATCAGGTCACTTGTGAGGCTTTGTGTCGAGGGAGGACTTCATGTCACTCAGCATGCCCTGGATCTCGTCAAACGCTGCGTCCAAGTCAGCACTTCCTATTTTTGCAGGACCTAAAATTAAACACAAAACATCATCACTTCGGTACATAAGAAAATCATTTCTTACAATAAAAGATATTGCAAACGTTCACCTGCACTCAGATACCAAGGAACATTCAATTACGGTAATTAATGAAAATCTGTACGGTATTCTACTTGTAACATTTATAACATGGGAAGTGGATAAAAGCTGACCGCCATCATTTTACACATGAACCAGAACAGCAATGAAAGAAAGAAATGTTTTATTTAACGATGCACTCAACACATTTTATTTATGGTTATATGGCGTCAGACATATGGTTAAGGACCACACAGATTTTGAGAGGAAACCCGCTGTTGCCACTACATGGGCTACTCTTTCCGATTAGCAGCAAGGGATCTTTTATTTGCGCTTCCCACAGGAAGGATAGCACAAACCATGGCCTTTGTTGAACCAGTTATGGATCAATGGTCAGTGCAAGTGGTTTACACCTACCCATTGGGTGACCGGTCAAAACCCCCTCCGGTCAAAACCCCCTCGGTCAAAACCCCCTCAGTCAAAACCCCCTCCAGTCAAAACCCCCTTATTTAGGAAATAATTATAAGAAATGACAAAATAATTAATACCCAAAATATTTATTCACACTTGCATATTATAACATTTGATTGCATTGCAGAGCATTCCCATCGCACTGTAGACTTAGACTTGTTCTTTTTGGTATACATATATCCTTCATGCAGAAGCTTTTGACCACCCTTGTGATTTTGTATCACTTAATACATTTATTCAGCCATACAAACGGTACATACATAAATACTGAAACACACATACACAAAATATAAACAGGTAGTCGCTGTAATATAAATAATGTCATAAATTCATTTGATAAATCTGTTTGTACAATCTAGCTTTAATGCCACAAATTAATCTGGAAAAGGTGTAATAATGCCACAAATAGCTTTACAAAACTAATCTGTCTTTTGTAAAGTTGTCTTAATGTCATAAATGCATTGAAAAACTTTATAACTTCATTTCTTGTCAACTGTTACTTGCATTTTTCTATCATTCTTTAAGTCTGAGTAACTTTCCAGAAGTTGTCTGAATGTTCTCCA
This sequence comes from Gigantopelta aegis, assembly GCF_016097555.1. NCBI lineage: Eukaryota > Metazoa > Mollusca > Gastropoda > Neomphalida > Peltospiridae > Gigantopelta > Gigantopelta aegis. Next base: position 58,603,684 of record NC_054701.1, on the reverse strand, counting down.
CCAGATCTGCTCCTATCACATCGTGTATATGGTACATGACTCCCAACTTGGCCATCTTCGGCCAGCGTCTTTGTTCCAGATTCTTCTGTAGCACCTCTCTGTATTTACTCTTTTTAATCATCATCAGCATTGCCTTACGTCCCCGCACAAAGTTTTTAATGAAGATTCCCGCGTTAGGGATGGCGAGCCACCAACTGCCCACATCTCGAACTGTCAGCACCGATGCTCTCACCAACTGTGTAACTTCCTCATCCTTAAAGCGATAGTCCTTCATCAAAGTTTCCCTGTCAAGACATACATCACGACAATTTTTGACTACTCTTGATAAAAACTTTTCTATAATGTGTTTATGGACGCCTACGTCTCTCATTACACTGTCCACGTGCACCTCGTAGTCGCGGGAAAACACAATACTCAGTTCATTGGGCTCAGCTCCCAGCTTTATCACCTTGATCTCACCACTCTCTTTCAGATCATTAATTTGTTTGTCGACAATTGTTCTGTTTTTCACAATGCTATAAAGCTGGTGCTTCAGCACAATGGGAGGAATTCGGTCATCAAACTTCTCCATAGGAAACAGTTTCTTCATGTACAGCAGAGCAGCCAGGGTGTCATTGGGCATACTGTTCATGTCCACAGACGACAGATCCCCATCTTGTGTGTCAGCTTCATCCTGAGCTGGACGTACACACTTCTTCTTGGGCTTGAAAATCTCGGGGAGCGGACCTCGTTTACGACTCATTTTTTTTAAGACAAAATTATTTTGTCCACAAAATTACTTCTAGGCCTAGACAGCACACCATAGTAGACTAATCCTCTGAAAATGTATCACTTCCATGGTTGTTCACAGAATGAATGATTAATAGACCAGACTCTAACCATTTTCTTGTAGCATCCCATGTGACATTTGCTGCATGTACTCGACTTTCATGTTCAAAAATAACTGCTCAATCATTAATCCCATCAATAGCTAAGATCCCTTCAATAGCTAAGATCACATAAGTAACAGAGATTGCTAATTACTATCAAATTCTTTCATTATATTATTTAAAGGATTTCTCAAGGCTTCCCAATTACATTAATCCCTGCAGCAGCTAGCCAAGATCAAGCTGTTGTTGTTGTTGTTGTTGCTAATTACTATCATGTTCTTTCCTTATATTGCAAATTACTATCAAGTTCTTTCATTATACTATTATATTATATAAGTAGTTTTCCTAGGCTTCCCAATTACATCTATCTCTAAGATCAAACATTTTGTAAAAACTACAATTCTAAGTCTATGAGTAGCTTCACTGAAAGCCTAAAGTCTATGTAGTGTAACATACACTAAATAACAACATAAATAAATATATTTCAGATAATTATTCAAAAGAGATTAAAACAATTATTCATCTATGTAAATATTATACCAACTTTACCACTATAAATACCAAACAATAATAATAAGAGGGGGTTTTGACCGTCTGACTATTTATTGCAGGGGTTTTTGACTGGAGGGGGTTTTGACCGAGGGTTTTTTGACCGAGGGGGTTTTGACCGAAGGGGGTTTTCACCTGGATTGAGCCTTGTGGAGCACTCACTCAGGGTTTGGAGTCGGTATCTGGATTAAAAATCCCATGCCTTGACTGGGATCCGAACCCAGTACCTACCAGCCTGTAGACCGATGGCCTAACCACGACGCCACCGAGGCCGAGAAAAGCAAAGAGAAAGAAGCTGAAGTCACAGTCACATGATAGGAAGCTACATAAGCATACAAGACGGGGCAGGGTGAGGGTTATGGGCAACTGCCCCATATTGCTGGAGCAAAACCTCAAATTTGGAAAAAATTATACAGATATTCGAGAAAAATGTGCTAACCTGAGACCTTTTTACCATCATTTTACTCTCAAAATTAGTTGTAATCCATGTGAAAATGTGTAGTGATATATTTGCAACCCTATATAGCTGTTTGGTAGTAATGCTAATATGAATAAATGTTTTTATGCAGATTTGGGCATTTTCATTTAATTTGGGCAAAAGCCAGCCTGCCACCCTACACAATTGGGAGCCCATATGCCTATGGGAAGCTGGTGTCACTGTCACATGACAGGAAGCTGAAGTCACTGTCACATGACAGGAAGCTGATGTCACTGTCACATGACAGGAAGCTGAATTCACTGTTACATGACAGTATGCTGATGCCACTGTCACATGACAGTATGCTGATGCCACTGTCACATGACAGGAAGCTGATGCCACTGTCACATGACAGGAAGCTGATGCCACTGTCACATGACAGGAAGCTGATGCCACTGTCACATGACAGGAAGCTGATGCCACTGTCACATGACAGGAAGCTGATGTCACTGTCACATGACAGGAAGCTGAATTCACTGTCACATGACAGGAAGCTGATGTCACTGTCACATGACAGGAAGCTGATGTCACTGTCACATGACAGGAAGCTGAAACCACCGACCTACTGGCAGATCAGCCATCTGAGTTGTGTGTGGAAAGACCTATTTCAGGAAGGAAGGAAGGAAGGATGGAAGGAATGTTTTAATTTAATGATACACTCAACAGTTTATTTATGGTTATATGGCGTCAGACATATGGTTAAGGACCACACCGATAATGGGAGAGGAATCCTCCACACAATGAGATCTATTTTAGGAGGAGGATGGCTGTGTACGAGTGCGAGGTCAGGCTATGTTATAAAACAAACACAAGTGCACTACCAGCTTGTGTTGTACTATTATGTAATAGCATAATGACTGTATGATAACATTTTTATAAAGTGGCATTCTACAGTAACAAACTTTCACTGATTATGTGAATGTCTACAATGTACATCAGGAGGAAAAGCCCACCAACCAACAAAATAATTCCCTTGTGTAATTAATGATTTCGGAATATCTGATAAACAACTGTCAATGATTACTTACGAATTTCTATCATCTGAGGAGATTCAATACTGATTTTTGGCTGCGATGTGTTTCTCAGTCGAATACAAAACTGGCCAACTAGAAAAATAAAAAGATTATTTAAATTTAAATAGTTACTAAAATGTCAAAGCAGGTAAAAAAAAATAGGTTAGTGAATTTAAAAAAGAAGCTATATGTTGACAAGAGTTTAAGAATATAATAAAAATGCATAATATGGAAAACACAAAACTTGCATTGGAAGACAACTAGTAAAGGCAAAATGTGAAGAAAAACAAAAAGCCACATCAATTATATACAACTTGATGTGCCCTAAACTCTGTGCAGAATCAATGGCTATCACGGGCGTAGGAAGGTGCCAAAAAGTGGGGTGCACACACACACACACAGATATATATATATATATAGATATATATAAATAAATACATGTATAAATATACAAAAAACATCGCTGCTCCCCCACTTGCTTACCAAGTCAGTGGCTATTAATAACAACTGTCACACAGGTTTCGTGTTTGAAAGATCAAGTCAGGGCTTGAAATACCAGCCTGCAAAAAGCGAAAAGTGAAAAGCAGTCCATTTTTAGACCTAGCAGATGAAATAAAAATTCCCTGGCTAAAACCACCCAAAAATCGCAGGTCATTTTCCAAAGAGATAGACATATATAGGATTATCTAATTTGCTATTTATTTAGCTCAATGATTCTGTTATATTTTAATTCCATAATGCTCAATAATACATCTCAGAGGTCCTAATTTTTCTCAAACCCTCCCCTCAACCCCATCTAGCTTACTTCCAGCAACCCAATAGTAAAGCCTGATGCGTGGTCAGTATAGGATCAGTCTGGGCAATTTTTCGTTCCAGCCAATGCACCAGAGCAGGCTATTTAAAAAAAATTAACAGCTGGTCTTATTTTACTTGCTATTTCAAGCCCTGTACACTGGTCAGCTCCGCATAAGACTAAAATATTCTAGAAAACACTTTCTCACAGGAAAGAAGGAAATGTTTTATTTAAATATGCACTCATCACATTATTTATGGTTATATGGCCTCGGACATATGGTTAAGGACCACACCGATATTGAGAGAGGAAACCTGCTGTCACCACTTCATGGGCTACTCTTTTCGATTAGCAGCAAGGGATCTTTTATATGCACCATCCCACAAACAGGATAACACATACCACAGCCTTTGATATACCAGTCGTGGTGCACTGGCTGGAGCGAGAAATAGCCCAATGGGCTCACCGACGGGGATCGATCCCAGACCGACCGCACATCAAACGAATGCTTTACCACTGGGCTACGTCCATTTCTCACAGAGAGGACAATACAGAATAATTTGTTTAAATAAATACAATGGCTGCAATGGGCAATAACTGACTGTGCCATTAAGAGGGATTGATCCTTCAACCCATCGCATGACAGGCAGGTGCTTCACCACTGAGCTACTCATGTCAGCAGGAATGATTATTCTCCTTTTCATGCTTTTTTTTAGAGTAAATCAAGAAATTAAAAATACTAAGAATATAATTTTTTTTTACCTAGTATGTCATATATTTTAACCAAACTAAAGAAGTTTATCTAACGATTACCTGTTTTTATTCGAATATCGGAAAATATGGCCACCGATCCTTCCTCTTCAAACAGTGGAGCTAGTCTGACTATTGGGGTGCCACTAAATTCAGCTCCTGTAGATCAGAATGAATACAGTCCAAACAGTGACAACCATTCAATGAAATCTCTTGATCATTTTCACTCATTTATCATTTCAAAGTGAACATAACATAGTTATTCAACTTAGTTTGTTTACATGCCAGTTATCTCCCCTTGATTTTAGGACCGAATGTGATGATAAAATAGTACTGGCCTTGGTGGTGTCATGGTTAAGCCATAGGACATAAGCCCGGTACCGGTTCACACCCAGAGCGAGTTTTAATGGCTCAATGGGAAGGTGTAAGACCAATACACCCTCTTCTCTCTCACTAATCACTAACAACTAACTCACTGTCCTGGGCACACACTTCAGCTATCTGGGCTGTGGGCCCAGGACAGTGAGTTAGTTGTTAGTGATTAGTGAGAGAGAAGAGGGTGTATTGGTCTTACACCTTCCCATTGAGCCATTAAAACTCGCTCTGGGTGTGAACCGGTACCGGGCTTATGTCCTATGGATATAAGCACGAAAATAAGTTGAAGAAAGAAGAAAGATGATAAGATGCCCCTGTAAAGAATAATTTATTTCATTGATAGGTAAATCATTTGTTAAATAGGCTTTGATTTAAATATTTTATGTTCTTAAGGATTAGATCTGTGATAAATATATACTACTCAAAAGAATTTAAGGGTCAAAAATTTATAACCAAATAAGTTTCAGAGTGTATTAGATTGATGATGTAAACTACACCAAAAATTTAATTTATTGTTCCATATTTACAAAACCCCACAAATAAACGTCACTGTATACAAGAAAGTCACATGACATGCTGTCAAAGTTGAAGGTTGTCAAACATGGATTTTACACATTAGAACATTCGTTTAATAGTGTGTGAATCCAACCCTGGCGCGAATACACTCGACACATCGTTGCCTCATGCTGTTGATCAGACGTCTGAAGAACTCTTGGGGAATGGACTTCCACTCTGCCATAAGAAGTTGACCCAAATCATGAAGGTTGGCCGGAGGGGCATGGTTATCCCGAACTCTCCTGCCTAATTCATCCCAGGCGTACTCTATTGGGGCCAAGTCAGGCGAATATGCTGGCCAATCCATCCTGGCGATACCTTGTTGTCTGAGAAAGTCCGTTACCACCCTGGCGCGGTGGGTCTGGCATTGTCATCCTGCAGAACTGCCCCGCCGCCAATCTGCTGAAGGCCTGGGAGAACCAACGGCCGGATAATCTCATTCAGATAGCTGATTCCATTCAGATTGCCATCCACCACATAGAGGGGTGTCCTGTGGTGGATAAAGATGCCGCCCCACACCATGACGCTGCCACCACCGAACCGGTGACGTTGTCTAACGTTAACGTCAGCTCCCCAGGACGTCTGTAGACACGAACCCGACCGTCGTTGAACTGGAGACTAAACCTGGACTTATCAGTGAACATCACTCGACCCCACTGAACACGTTGCCACCGCAGATGAAGTGTGCACCAGTGACGTCTGGCCGTTCTGTGACGTGGTAGGAGTGGTGGTCAAACAGCCTGGCGACGGCAGCGTAGATTATTGGCTCTCAGACGATTGCGTATGGTTTGATCAGACACTCGAGTTCCAGTCGCAGTCCGCAGATTATCACGTAATCAGCGTGCAGTGGTTGTGCGTTGACATAGAGCCATATTGGTGATGTAGCGGTCCTCTCTATTTGTAGTGCTTCGGGGTCTTCCCGAACGTGGACGATTTCGAACAGAATTCGTTGCTTGGTACCGTTGCCACAGTCGGCCAACTACACTCTGACTGACACCAAGTCTCAGAGCAACATTTCTTTGCGTATTGCCATCCTGAAGCCAAGCAATAGCCCTTCCTCGATCTTCGATAGTCAGTTGACGTCGTACCATTGTCGAATTTGGAGTGTGCACCGTACACGAACGCAAGCTCCAATTATACGGAAATTCAGCATTGGGAACATGGAATACACATGCAAAGCGTGCAAATGAAGCGCTTTGTGAAAAAGCAAGTTATGGGCACTTAGCAGACCTTTCGCTTTCGCCCTAATTTATGTGCAAATGTAAGCATGTTTTCGCCATTAGAACTAGTCGACAGTGTCAATGACAGTGGATTTTAATTCATTTATGGGTTGCTTAGACCCACTTTCGTCAAAATGGAACAATACCATGCATGACATTATGGTCTAGCTAATATAATTGACATTCAGAAAATAATGTCGAAAATATCGTCTGACCCTTAAATTCTTTTGAGTAGTATATAATACGTCTAGACAGTTATTTTCATCCATTTAAATTATTCATGTTAAATTATTTATCCCATTGCTGACTGGGTCATTAAGATTATCTTGTGATAATTTTTGTCACTGTACAATAATGACAATGGCAACAGCTACTACTGCTGCTGCTGCTGCTACTGCTACTACTACTGCTGCTGCTGCTACTTACTACTACTACTACTACATGTACAACAACATCTACCACTACTATGATATAACAACTACATCTACTAGTGCTACAAGTATTATTACAACTATTGCTACTGTGATCAACACAATTATGACATTTGATAAAAAAAAACCCAGCAGCTATTATTACTGCTACAACTACTATTACAACTATAGCAACTACATATGCTATTTCTACAACTAATACAACTACACTTCCTACTATAACTACTGCTACTACAAGTACTGCTGCTACTATGATTAATACAACTACTACGACAACCTTCAATAAAAAGCTCGACATCATCACACGCTCCTGCATTAGACTGTACACTGAAGTCTGGGAGAAGGTCACCAGCAAATGACCGTGACACAGGTTCTCTTAGCCACTCCAGAGATGTTAGTGGGAATTCTTAAAATACGAAGAAAAAAAAAAATAATAATAAAAAAGCCATCAAAGAAAAGTTCAATAAAAATAAACAAAATGTGACAACAATAAATGATGCATTCATTTGACAATATCAAGAGATACAGTCTACTTATGGCTTTCAGTTTAAAATATACTGATGTGTCCTTAAATATTCCTTTCACTGATGTGTCCTTAAATATTCCTTTCACTGATGTGTCCTTAAATATTCCTTTCACTGATGTGTCCTTAAATATTCCTTTCACTGATGTGTCCTTAAATATTCCTTTCATATTTCCTTTAAATAAACTATGCCCCATACAGAACAGGACAGCCTACCATGCAGTCCCAGAATAATGGTTGGAATGGGAAATCAAGCTAACACATCCACTATTGGGGACGGATCATGTGACCTCCAACAGAAACTCTACCACAGCTAAAATATGGGCTACAGATATTCAAAGCTGTCTTAGCACTACGATATCGTAAAACCGTACTAGGCTATGACATCACGACACTAACTGTCATAGACTATGATATTGTTTGTTTGTTTTGTTTAACAACACCACTAGAGCACATTGATTTATTAATCATCGGCTAATGGATGTCAAACATTTGGTAATTTTGACAATCTTAGAGAAAACCTGCTACAATGTTTTCATTAGTAAGCAAGGAATGTTTTATCTGCACCATTTCACAGACAGGATAGCACATACCACGGCCTTGATATACTAGTTGTGGTGCACTGGCTGTAACGAGAACTATCCCAATGGGGATCGATCCCAGACTGAATGCGCATCAAACGAATACTTTACCACTGGGCTAAGTCTCGCCCCTCATAGAGTACGATACCGCTGTGATAAGATAGCTTTGAAACTACGGGCCCAGGTTAATAGTTCAGCTTTTCATCATAGAGTACGATACCGCTGTGCTAAGATAGCTTTGAAACTACGGGCCCAGGTTAATAGTTCAGCTTTTCATCAATTTTATCAAAATACTCCACATTTTTATCAAACATTTTTCATATATCAGTGACAGAAATAAGCAGAATTTTTAACTAGTCCACTGGACAAAAAAATCTAGAAATCTACTTGTCCGCCAATATGTTCACTTGTCCAAATAAATGGTTCATTTTATTCAAGTATCAGGATGATTTTTGTGATTGCTAAAAATAAAATTGCACTTGTCAACTGGACAATCACCAAGGCACATTTTTCGCTTGCCCAAATAGATTTTCACTTGTCGAGACAAACGAACAAGTGCTTATTTCGAACACTGTACATACCTTCCCGTCGCATTTGTAGAATTCTCTGAGATAAAATAGCTGAATCCACTGGATCAAAAATCTGAAATTGAAAAGAAAAGAAAAGGGAAAGAATAGTTATTTATTTGAATTAAAATAATAAAACTGCTGATTTTTATTTTGTGAGAACAATCATTATCTTTAATTAAATTTGCAACAAAAAGAAGAAATACATTAAAATACTGTAAAGCAATAATAATTATGTTAACGAAAAGGCATAAATTAAAAATATGCTGATTTATACTCCACATACATGTAAATATATGAGCCTGGATATTTTGACAATCACAAGTAAGGCAGCATGAGAAACTGACATATCAGTCTTGTTGAAATCTGAGAACAAGGAAGGAAATGTTTTATTTAACGACGCACTCAACACATTATATTTACGGTTATATGGCATCAGACTATGGTTAAGGACCCCACAGATATTGAGGGAGGAAACCCGCTGTCGCCACTCTTTTCGATTAACAACAAGGGATCTTTTATATGCACCACCTCACAGATCGATCCAAAACTAACCGTGCATCGAGCGAGCGTTTTTACTACTGGGCTACATCTCGACCTAAATCAGAACAACTTCTCGAAGTTTACACAGCGGTGTGGACCGGCCTTGGTGGTGTCGTGATTAAGCCATCGGACATAAGGCTGGTAAGTACTGTTTCGCTGTCTGGTATCGACTCAAAAGCAAGTTTTAACAACTCAGTGGGTAGGTGTAAGACCACTACACCATCTTCTCTCTCACTAACCACTAATAAGTAAGACACTGTCCTGGACAGACAGCCCAGATAGCTGAGGTGTGTGCACATATACCTGTAAGCACAAACATAAGTTGAAATAAAATGGTGGTATGGACCTACCATGTCTCCAATATCTTCATCTTTTAGATTTAGCAGAGACTGTATGGTATTAAAGCCCTGCAAACATAACATATAAAATACAAACATAACATATAAAAATACAAACATAACATATAAAAATACAAACATAACATATAAAATACAAACATAACATATAAAAATACAAACATAACATATAAAAATACAAACATAACATATAAAATACAAAAATACAAACATAAAATATAAAAATACAAACATAACATATAAAAATACAAACATAATATATAAAAATACAAACATAAAATATTTTTTTAAAACCCCATAAAATACAAAAATACAAATATAAAATATAAAAATGTTATATAAAAAAGGGAAAATCATGCAGTTTCTTTTTAAGACAGTCTTTTGACACTGAAGGTGAAAAAGATGTAAGGTTCGCATACCATCTATTCAGAAATATTTAATATGTCATGGATTCGTTAGTGTATCATGGCTTTATTGGTGTCAAAGTTTTGTTAGTGTGATGTTTAGAGGCACTAGATAGAGATTCATGGAATCAACCACTATTTTGTCCAATGTCCATTCGACTCTGCATTGCCTTGACTGCAGGTAACAAATTCGCATATGAACATTATTTTTATGTATTAAAAACATTTTAAGTGAAAATATGTGAGAAAAAGTTACAAATTTGTTCCCCCTCAAACTTGTTTTCATCTAAAAATTAATCCAGTAGTCAGACGGTTAACCGATTCACAATGGAGATTTGTAATGACTGGATCCTAGTAACATTACTGCGTGGGCTTAACACAGGTATTTCAACAATTTGGGGATCCAATATAATTGGTCTCTAACCAAATTAGGTGGATTCTTAATACGGGTCAGTAATTAATACTGGAAATGAATCAGGAGAGAAAAGGTGGCCATGTAACATAGGTGCAGCCTCTTAGGTAGGTTCGACTGTATGTATTTGAATTTGTACCTTTTTAGCCAACATCCGTGAGTACTGAGACAGTCCACACTTCTCCAACAGTGTGAACAGTGCACACTGCGCTCCGTGCAGCTGTATCCCCTGGAAACAGATACAGCTGCCGCCATGGTTGTCCTGGATGTAAAGACGCAAAAACTGGGCTTGCATTTCAAAACCACAGAACGTCTGGGGAACACCTGCAAAACAAGATAAAATGATATCTTTGACAAAGAAAGAAAGAAATGTTTTATTTAACGATGCACTCAACACATTGTATTTACGGTTATATGGCGTCAGACATATGGTTAAGGACCACACAAATATTGAGAGAGGAAACCCGCTGTCGTCACTTCACGGACTACTCTTTTCGATTAGCAGCAAGGGATCTTTTATATGCTTCATCCCACAGACAGGGTAGTACATACCATGGCCTTTGATATACCAGTCGTGGTGCACTGGCTGGAACGAGAAATAGCCCAATGGGCCCACCGACGGGGATCGATCCCACACCGACCTCGCATCGATCGAGCGCTGTACCATTGGGCTATGTCTCGCCCCCTTTGACAAAGATGATGGTGCTGGTGATATAGTTAATAGGTATGCTCAGGGATGTCATTAATAGGTGGCAGGTGGTGATATAGTTAATAGGCATGCTCAGGGATGTCATTAATAGGTGGCAGGTGGTGATATAGTTAATAGGCATGCTCAGGGATGTCATTAATAGGTGGCAGGTGGTGATATAGTTAATAGGCATGCTCAGGGATGTCATTAATAGGTGGCAGGTGGTGATATAGTTAATAGGCATGCTCAGGGATGTCATTAATAGGTGGCAGGTGGTGATATAGTTAATAGGCATGCTCAGGGATGTCATTAATAGGTGGCAGGTGGTGATATAGTTAATAGGCATGCTCAGGGATGTCATTAATAGGTGGCAGGTGGTGATATAGTTAATAGGCATGCTCAGGGATGTCATTAATAGGTGGCAGGTGGTGATATAGTTAATAGGCATGCTCAGGGATGTCATTAATAGGTGGCAGGTGGTGATATAGTTAATAGGCATGCTCAGGGATGTCATTAATAGGTGGCAGGTGGTGATATAGTTAATAGGCATGCTCAGGGATGTCATTAATAGGTGGCAGGTGGTGATATAGTTAATAGGCATGCTCAGGGATGTCATTAATAGGTGGCAGGTGGTGATATAGTTAATAGGCATGCTCAGGGATGTCATTAATAGGTGGCAGGTGGTGATATAGTTAATAGGTATGCTCAGGGATGTCATTAATAGGTGGCAGGTGGTGATTTTTTGCCGCCTATCAAATCAATTGTTACCGGGTATCGAACTTCCAATAAACGGTGCTTCCTGACCTTTTGTTGAGGGCAGGCAACCATTTGTCGCAAAACCATGTTTAAAAAATCCTCTCCTGTACATCCAGAAATGCTATTTATAATTGAATAGTCTTCTTATATATATATATATATATATATATATATATATATATATATATATATATATATATATATATATATCTATATATATATCTATATATATATATGTAAAAGTCAGCAGATGCTTTGATCATTTATTGAAGTTGTGTATTTTATTAATGTTGTCAGTGTTCTTGCTGCTCCATTTAAGTGGCAAAGGCTGCTCTTGCTTATTGCCGCTCTGCTTTCGTAATTTGCCGCCCCCTTTATTTATCTGTGCCCCTCTTTATTTTTCCGCATCTTACGATATTTTACGGCACCCAGCTCCGCTATTTCAAAATGCAAATTTTTTGTACACACTGAAAACAATTGACGAGTCTGCACATTGGACATCAAAGAAAACAAGTTGTGGTGTAGGCTCTCCACGAGTACTCAGGCACCGGCTGAGTCTAGCAAGACTCGAGTCTGTTCACAAGACTCGAGTACCCGTGCAAGGAAGAGCACTCTCATTTAATTCCGTTTTTATATCATTTTCCCACATGCTTGCCGCCGATTACATTACAGGGCTATGAGACGTGAAGGGAAACAAAAGTGGAATGTGTGGAATACAATACAATGATATGATTTGGAATCCATGTTCAGCGCCAGAATTAAGATGCATAATACTATTTAACTTTATTCCTTAGTCTCATTATCATCTAGTGTAAATATCGGGTACTCAGGTCCGGGTCGAGTTTGACCCTCGAGTACTCAAGTCCAATATTTTGGACTCGTGGAGGTCTTACTGTGGTGTGTACGAAAAAGCAACTGACAAAAACCTTATGACAGTTACCATTAGGTAATTTAACATTTGTAATTTGTATGTTTAATAGACACAATACAGTTTATATTTTATTTGAGCAATGAAAACATTTTGTTAAATATAGTTTCGGCAATCTCCGATTGAACAAATATGTATATGGTACCAAATGTATTACGTGACCAGAACAGTCTTTCTGTCTTTTGTGTCCACAGCTGACTTTCGTCAGATATTTTGACCTCAATTACAGATCTAATTGGTTGTAACTGATGATTTTTACTTACTGTCATTTGTTTATTCAGAAATTCCTAATAAAATATTAGAAACTTTTTATCTTGTTAGGGATATCACCGGTTACACTACTAATGGAAGTGGTAATGTTCACATTAAAAGAATTTATTTTGGGTTCTAAATAATATATACACCGACTTTACAAAAATGAAACTACTTTTATCGGCTAGCGATATCAATGTGATCAATTCATTTTGAAAAAGATAGAAATTTAAAAAAATGAAAAATGTCATCCCACATGAGGGGATCACTTAAAAAATATTGAAATCTTTATTGAAATAATATTAAAACTTTGATTGGTTCACTAAAGTGAATGCTGGTGAATGTTAGACTGACAATATCTCTGCTTCAATAAAATAAAAGATGCTTCAGGCTGTACATCGTACCACCTTTTTTGTACCAGATACCTAGTGACAAAATAAGGGGTAGGTCTTCCACAAACTTTAAAAAAAAATATTTGGCTTTTCTGTTGGTTTTTTCGTGGGTTTGTTTTTCCTTGTTTTTCTTCAAGGGGAGAGGGGTTGAGCAGCTGTCCCCTTTTAATTTGCACCCAGTGAGAACAATAGAAAAAGTGTTTGCAGGATAAAATGGGTTCATGTAATAGTGAAATACGAAACCAAACCTGGATCTTGTGGATCTGAGCTGCCTTCTTGGTCACAGGTGATTGTCGTGAATGTGCTCCAGGGGCCCCTGTTCAAAACAAATTAAATTAATCAAAACAAGTCAAAGAAAATCAATTTCGAGTAAGTACCATTCAATATACCATAACAAGAATAACAAGCTAGAACCATGTCAAACCATTTCAAACGTAACTAGAAAGAGATGAGGCAATGATTTGAAGGTTTGAGATTTTTTATTCTAACTTTCATCAAAGAGGACTATAAAGTAGCCTTTATGTCCTGTAATAACAAGAAGTTTAAATGTTCTGCAATTTCATAACAGCTAGATACACAGTTTTCTGCTCCCCACATTGGAGTTTGTCTGCAATGTTGCTATTTGGAAATATCATTTTTTTCCCTGTTATTTCATTTGATTTGTAAAAGTTGTGTGTAACAATTGTTTGGATTGTCCATAAAATTTCTGATTTCAAAACATAATTTTTTCGTACATAATCTTGAACGCTTTTACTAGTTGATGGGATAGAAGAGCCAACAGGAAGTATTGTATGGGGAGGTGTTGGTATGGTAAAGTTAACAAAAGACTGTTGCACAACATTTGGGTGATAATTAGTTTTATGTTTTTTCACTTCTTTCATGCAACTTTAATGTACCCTCGCCCATCTTTCCACGATCTATAAGTTTCTTACAACATTTACAATACACACTGTGTTTGTGTTCCGACTTTATTACCCACATGTAATATGTCTGCCATCTGTTGTTAAACACACATTCACCCATTTTGATGAGTCGACAAGTGTTAGGAAATTCAAAACGGTCAAAGACTAAAACTTTGCTGTCCACCATTTGCAATGACCTTCGAACTCAACAAAATAATGGGAGTGTTTGAGTGGGCCGTAGGAATTGACAGAGAACTGTCCTACACATTTCCATAAACATAAATACGTAGAATCCACATAGACATAAATGTCTGATTCAGTTCAGATAATTTTAGAATATTCTATTTTATTTAGTTTGCACTGAGATTAAGACTCTTGATTAGTATTTTAGAAACATGTTTCATTTTTAGAATGACCAATCAAGCGCTCCACTAAAGTTATGAATGAATCCTTCTATGAACAATATCGAACATTGATGATGTTTTACGAATGAATTGTTGATATCATTTCGGCATTGTTTACACACCAACGTTCAAGCGAGCACAGAGATCAACAAATGAAAGTAGATACTGATGTATTTTTGGCAATTTATTTAATGTTTCCGAAAGAAGAAAAATGTCTATCAATTTCAGGCTTATATGGCCCAATTTAGGGTATTTTGTGACCTTGCCCGTAAAATATAGGGCTTTTTAGGGCTAGATCATCAAAATAGGGACTTTTTAGGGCAACCCTTCAAATTTAGGGCCTTTTCAAGCATGTTCGAACCTTGATTTAGACTGAATACAATGAAGATTGTCAAATGCTAAATGAGAAATCCCATAATCACATATTAAATGTTTAGCACGTGTATCATGCTGAGAATTTACTGGCCGAATTATTCAGGTGAGGTCTAAAAGAATCCTGTTATTTTCTGTTATTAGTTTTTATAAATATTCCCTGCCATTTAAAAAAAAATCATTAAAAAATATATAATTGTAGTAATTAATTTGGCAGTCATAATAAAAATTCAATAAACGGATTAAGAGGGAGAATGCATTCAAATGCGTGAAATCATGAAAAAGAGGATTTGTGAGATTACTGCTAAACGAATACATATCTCCTGCTGCACCTACTAAGTTTCCGTATATCCTAAGTTTAAGGGCAATAACTCTATCAAAAAGGGGCAAATCCTAATTCAAGTCGAACTTGATCTGTATAACCAGCCTTGGTGGCATCGTGATTAAGCCATTGGACATAAGGCTGGTAGGTACAGGGTTCGCAGCCCAGTACCTGCTCCCACCCAGAGGGAGTTTGAATGACTCAATGCCTAGGTGTAAGGCCACTACACTTTCTTCTCTCTCCCTAACCACTAACAATTAACAACTAACCCACTGTCCTGGACAGACAGCCTAGATAGCTGAGGTGTGTGTCCAGGATAGCATGCTTGAACCTTAAGTGGATATAAGCACGAAAATAAGTTGAAATGAAATGAAAATGCATGATCTGTATAATTCTACAAAATTTCAACTCAATATCTTGAGGCACTACGAAAAAAAATGTGCTGAAAACTAGATGTGGGACTGATGGATGAACAGATGAACAAACAGATGGCATCAAAATCTATCAGCCTTGTAAATTGTTTTTCATGACACCACACCTCGTCATACATCCTCCACTGTGTAACATATTACACACAATAAAATGGAATAAAACCAGGTTTGTCTCATTACTTTACATTATCTGCCCACTGGAGTTCGACAGTTTTCACCATCTGTGGACTGTTCCTGTAGAAAGAAAACACAATATTGTTAAAATGTTTCAAAACAGAAAAATGAACAATGTCAAAATAAAGGTTTGTTTTTTTAATTCAAACAACTATGATGTTAAAATGAATAATATGTCATAACCAATAAATTGCTTTATATATATTTAATTATATTAGTCCTGCAGTGAAATGCTGTTTTGGGGGTCAACCTTGCACTTGCGTTCCTATAAAGTTTTTTTTGCAGTTTTTATATCTTTGAAGGGTGCTGAACAAGAATCCAAGTGATAACATCCTGTCAGGTTTGGGCAATTTGCATAATATGCAAATGAAGTCGGCCATTACCGAAATTCAGTTTTTTGGCTATATCTATGGCTATATATGGGATAGGATGGAAATAATGGTGTCTAAACCTAGGTTTTCATGGTCAAGGAATATAATAATACCAGTTACAAGTGTCCGAGATGGTGGCCATCTTGGATTCCAAGATGGCCACCACAGTGTTTGGCTATATTTATGGGACTATGGCTATATGGGATAGGACGGAAATAATGATTCTAAACCTAGGATTTAAGGGTCTAGCAGTAATGGGTAAGGATAATGAATGCCTGAAATAAGTAGATTAAATGGGTCTTATGATGATCTTTGTGTGAGCTGAACGTGAGGCCGACTGGCCACTACATCTATATGCAGTCAAAGAAATGATGCCGTATTTCTTTGCTGCGGGACATCACCACTATGCCCGTTACAGCCTTTATTACCTGAGGTCGATGGAACGTCTCCCCGGTGACATCTTGCATCATTTCCTGAAAGGGGACCATGTGATGAGGCATAAACCCGGTCTCTGGAACGGTATCTGGTCAGACATGTTTATAGAGAGCACCTTTATGAGATACGGCCACGGTGCTAGAGGCATCATAGGGATCACTCTCAAGCCGTCTGCACTCAAACTTGGGCTCTGAGTATGCATACATGAACCAAGATTGTCAAAGGTGTTGCAGACATATCTAGAGGATACAAGGAGGTTGATGTCACGAGTCATAAAGAAGAGAAACCATCTAGGATCCATGGAGACAACCAAGACAGGTCAAAGATTCGAAAGAAGCTGCAATTATGCATACAGCCACTGGATAATGACGACCATCCAAAAGGCCTGGTGAACATCCAAACCGGACAGATACAACCAGAGTCTGTAAATGTAGAGCACGTTGTTGACATAGGCAAGGCACAGATGATCGCTTTTGAAAGTAGTCTGCCATCTGGCTTCAATGTCCCTCTATCCAACAAGGTTGTCACGATGGCCATCACAAAGAAATCCATCAAGGTTGGGGGCAAAGATGTATACGATGTCAATCTGATATACTCACGTGTTGGGGCTTCAACAAACACGAGACATTGACTTACCAACAGTTCTCAAACATGAACTTGCCCCCATGCCGACCTCCATGTTCACGGAAAATGGCACCATGCGCATAGCGTCAGCAAAGTCTACACTGAAGAAAAAGCTCCAAGTGTTAGTTTCCTCACGTGTTGTTCAGAAGGTAGAAGCTGTTATAATTGACGGTTGCGCTATCCTCTGGTGTGTCCACTGGCCATGTAAGGGTACAGTCAAAGACTTTGTGGACAATGTGTGCAGCTTCATCATCCGTCGAATGTCGCAGGGGGATGTCTATCTTGTATTTGATCGATACTTCGAGTTCAGCATCAAAGGCACAACACGGACAAAACGGTGTGGTTAGCAAGCCAGTAGACACCATCGCCTAACCCTCCAAAGTCCTCTCCCACCACAAAAGGTCGTCCTAACTATAGCGGACAACAAAGTTCAACTCATCAAGTTGATATGCACAGAACTGCTCAACAGAGGGGAAAAGATGAAGAACAAGCTCGTCCTAACTGGCCAAGACCCTGTACCAATGGAAGTCAGCTGCGATGTCCTGAGACAGAGGGAAGATCTAGAACTTTCATGAAGACGCAGATGTAATCATCAAATGTCGAAGCTGGCAGAAGAAAGTGCAACGGCGATGATACAGACGTCTTTGTACTGCTCCTACATTTTTACCACAAACTTGATCTCACGTGCGGCCTAACAGTGGAATCTACTCATTCTGAAAGAGCCTTGGTTGACATAGCAGCATCTGCCAAAGAGCATGCTAAAATAGCTCCACAGCTTCCAGCGATGCACTGCCTTTCTGGGTGCGATACTGTTGCGCAACTGTTTGGTGTTGGCAAATCAACTGCCATCAAGATGCTTCAGGCCAGTCAAACACTAGGATGCTTGGGTGAGTTTGATGCTCCAATGTCAACTATTATAGACGAAGCTACCAAATTTATCGCGAAGTGTTATGGGTGCACGACTACTGCAGACATGTCCGACACTAGGGTACAAGTATGGTCCCGGAAAATGGGGTGAAAGAACATGACAGCAGTGCCAAAACTAAAGACACTGCTGCCAACAAGCCAAGCATTTGTAGAAAATGTTTGACGTGCTCATTTCCAGACGGCAATTTGGAAGGCGGCCCTTCAATCAAAGCCTCCCATCATGAATCCAGAAGAATACGGATGGGCGCGAGAGGAAACTTCCAAGTCTCTTCTTCCTGTTCCAATACCCACAGACGTTGGACTTGCTCCACCACAAATTCTGGAGTTAATAAGGTGTGGTTGTACTTCAGGCACCCCATGTAGAACAGCGCAGTGTGGTTATTGTACCGCTCATTTACCATGCACTTTCTTCTGTGCATGTCATAGAGATTCAAATATTAATTGCCATAATGAACATACAAAACAGGTAGAACATGACATTGACAATGACGAGACCGACGAGGAGACTGCTGATGACGCCGACGATGACTGACCTCTGTTACGTACTTCGTGCTTCTAGTCCTTATAATGGTACCAGCTATTATCCAAAATGTTGGTTAGAAATAGAATCCACTCCTATCTTCATAGATTTCATGTTGATACAAACTGTCCTATCCCATATAGCCATAGTCCCATAAATATAGCCAAACACTGTGGTGGCCATCTTGGAATCCAAGATGGCCACCATCTCAGACACTTGTAACTGGTATTATTATATTCCTTGACCATGAAAACCTAGGTTTAGACACCATTATTTCCATCCTATCCCATATACATGTATAGCCATAGATATAGCCAAAAAACTGAATTTCAGTGATGGCCGACTTCATTTGCATATTATGCAAATTGCCCAAACCTGACAGGATGTTATTACTTGGATTCTTGTTCAGCACCCTTGAAAGATATAAAAACCACAAAAAAACTTTATAGGAATGCAAGTGCAAGGTTATCTGGAATTCTGCAGGACTATATACAACTGAACTTAAAAACAAACAAACAAAACTTTTTTTTAAATGGCAAATACACATCAAAGAAATAGTCACTTTCAAAATATTTTCTTTAATATTTTTTTATTTTTTCTCTTCTTTACATTTTGAAAGTTGTTTCCCTAATGTACTGTGAAGGAAAGTTACATTACAGTTAACTACAGACGAGTTTCTCAAGACATCATGTTGAGTCCCACAGCCTAGTTTAGTCTCACAGCCTAGTTTAGTCCCTCAGCCTAGTTTGATCCCACATTCATGCACATACTTCTCGTTCCAGCCAGTGCACCAAGACTGGTATATCAAAAGTCATGGTATGTACTACCCTGTCTGTGGGATGGTGCATATATAAGATCCCTTGCTGCTAATCGAAAAGAGTAGCCCATGAAGTGGTGACATCAGGTTTCCTCTCTCAATCTGTGTGGTCCTTAACCATATGTCTGATGCCATATAACCGTAAATAAAATGCGTTGAGTGTGTCGTTAAATAAAACATGTCTTTCTTTCTTTCATGCACATACCATCCAAAAACAGTGATTCCAGAAATGATATATTCTTCTTGAAGGTTAAGGACAGTCCACGCATGATGTAGAACAGGAATCACCCAGTACGTATGCGGATTATCTTAAAAGAAAACAAATCCTTTGAAATAATTATAGCACATCCATAACTGAATATCCAAAACATACATATATACGTATGAGGATCATCTTTAAAACAAAACATCTCCATGTAATCAGATATCCAAAAGATATTTTAATTTTTTTTTTTTTTTTTAAACAAATCATTTCCAAAATCTAAGGAACAAATGAAATTAATTGAAGAATGGATGAATGATTGAATGAATTAACAAACAAATATCAGGCAGCCCTGCATAAATATACATGTAACTATTGGATACGGTGTCACTGATTAAAAATATAATGTGTCAAATAATTAATCGCTGATAAATTAGTAATTTGGAATAATTTCATGATTTACATTATAGGATATCCTACACTATTATAATTATAGTAATTTAAGAAAAAAGCACCTTTAACGTTTGTGGTGTGTGTGTGTGTGTGTGTGTGTGTGTGTTTGTCTGTGTGTGTGTGCGTGCGCATGTGTGTGTGTGTGCATGCATGCATGTGTGCATGTGTTTGTGCGTGTGTGCGTATGTGTACATGTGTACGTGTGTCTGTGTGTGAAGCGCATCTAGAATGTGGGAGGGTATGCAATATAAGTCTATTGTTAAATGAAAAAGATTCACTACAAAATGTATGCACTTAATAGACTCAGTACAACTTACTGTCCAGTATACGGAGGTTTGTGTTTTTCTCAGTGCATGTACTGCAATATGTTGGAGTGTTTTCTGTCCAGCGACTTTTATTGGGTATTAGTGGAAACTCTGGCACACCTGAAAAATATTAACAACATAACCATGAATATTTACGGTATGTCATTTAAGTACAAATCAGTCAGTCATAAATGTAAGCCGTGCATCCACTCCTGCATGTGGCATGTTTTCATATATTTAAAAAAACCCACATGAACATATTTTTTAATAACATATAATACCTGTATCATGTATGTGATATTTTTAAATGCTGAAAGAAAGTCTAAGATCAAATTATTTATAATAAGTACTATTCAAATTTAAAACTTTACACAACAGAAAACTAATTTTGCCAGCTGCCAGTTTTTATTTTCATCACAATTTGTATTGTACCCATGAATTCTATACATGCATAGTCACATCAATGTTATCTTCTGCCTGTTAACCATGCATGGTCATGTCAGATGTTACCTATACACTTACGGAAATGACTTATAATTTTTTATTTATAAATGAAGTATAAGTCGTTAATACTTTTAAAGTAAAAGTGACTTATAAGTAAAAGATAAGGATTTTGTAAGTACATGTACATGTATGGTGTTGTAGTATTGATGGTGTATACAACTATACATGTAACTAATAAATAAAATAATCTAATAAATTAATTTATAGTATAAATAAGCAAACTATTGAAATAGGGGAACTACCTCTGGTGTGAGGTCATGTAAAGTTCAAAAGAAATATATATCCTAAGAAATAGTCTTGCTATATGCAGCGTCTACATACATGTATATGCTATTGTATATATGTTTATATTATCCATCTGATATGCACATGCATGTGTAATGAAATAATGGTGGACTAAAGGTAGGTGACTAAAGGTAGGTGGCTAAAGGAAAGGGTCCTCAACCATAACACTTATGGAGACAAAATGACCTTACCTCGGACTGGGATATTACTTTTCTTATCCATAGCACTGTGAATTGAAACAAAAGGACCAAGGCTTGGCACATAACTTTAACTGAACTCTAATAATGAGTTGAGTAGACGCGGGAGGTGCAGCATGTTGCCTGGGGCTGTGCGCTGATACACCCACCCTACTGCAGGCCTCATCAATCACACTGATTCCTCTCACTGGCCGACACATGCATGGACGTTAACATACCAGTATAGATAGGTGGCAGAATGGGTCAATGAATCAATTACACAGCAAACTGTGTGAATCGAGGAATCTATAAGTTTGCAGATGATTTTTTTTTTTTTCATACCCAGATGAACATAAAATAAATAAATGACAATACTTATAATTAAATGTGAAACATACTTGCTAATAATAACATTAAAACTTCATACTTTATTTTGAATTACTTTTGGTCCATAAAGAATAACACTCAATGAGACAACTTGCCAATATAAATGACATCATCAGATATGATGTTCCCTAACAACGTAATTTTTTCGTTCATCGAGAATTAAACAAACTCCGGTTGCTACGTCTGGACCAGTGGGATGATGTTATGTGGTAATGAATGTAACAGAAATTTAATTATTAATAAATGAACAAATCACTAATACTAGTATCTCTTCAGTGTTAATTAATTGTAATAAGTATTAATTCTCTCTGTCTGTCTGTCTGTCTGTCTGTCTGTTCGTCCGTCTGCCTCTCTTATCTCTGTATTCTATTTATCCATCCATCCATCTCTGTCTATCTAGTTTCTCTCTCTGTTATCTATCTATTTACATGTATCTATCTATCTATCTATTATCTATCTATCTATATATCTATCTTACTTTTTTCCTCTCTCCCATACCTATACCCTCATACTGTGCTCCCTTCAAATATCACATTATTCATGTGTCGTGACAAAATCTGCCTCTCTTATCTGTTATCCATCCATCCATCCATCCATCCATCCATCCATCCATCCATCCATCCATCCTTCCATCCATCCATCCATCCTTCCATCCATCCTTCCATCCATCCATCCTTCCATCCATCTATCTCTGTCTATCTCTCTCTCTCTCTCTCGCTCTCGCTCTCGCTCTTCTCTCCCACACCTATCCCCTCATACTGTGTTCCCTTCAAATACATGTATCACATTCATCATGTGTCGTGACAAAATCTGATTAATTTTTCTGCATGCATTAACAAGAGGTTATAAATGATGACTGTAAGAATGATTATGTTTAGTTTGCCTAAGTGTTGAAATGACCTGAGCCTCAATACACCTAAGTGTTTCTGTCGGTGTAATGTATCGACACCATCAATCAGCTTCTCACAAACCCTCAGGCCAAATCAGTTTCAACAAACCACAAAATACCATCAATAGGCTTAGCTCGTGCATATAATTATATTGTTTTAACTTCCTTGTTTCTCTCTAATTAAAAATAAATCAAGCACCTGCTTGCTGAAATTTGTACATGTGTATGTTACATGTAGGAAATAAAATATGGCCAGGTGTTATTTCTTTTATAAATCAGACCAAAAGAAATAATTATTTATATGTCCTGTTGAAAATATGGACTGATGGTAGGGTTGGGAATGGTATGTGAAAAATTAGATTCTCTATGATATATTTTAGAACTTTATGGAATTAAAATATAATAGAATCATATTAAGTAAAATAGCAGATGAAATAATCATATGTACATCTGTTTCATAACAATGATCTGCAGTTGTTGTTGTTTTTTTGGGTTTTGGGGGGTTTTTTAAATTTCTATTTCACCTGCTTGGTTTAAAAATGGATTTCTTTTCCCAATTAAGCCACCATTTTAAAATAGCTAACAGTGTTAAAAATAGATAGAGGTTCATGACACTCATAGTATAAACAGACTCAGCTAGTGATCTTAATTCTGTTGTTAAAATAATATGGTCATGTGAATTCATGCATCAATGATATGGAGCATGCGTGGGGTTTTAATTGGTGTTGGGTTCAAATCCCTATGCTAATTCCGTCAGCCACACTTAATTATAGCAGGGATGGGAGGTTTGCACCATCAGCAGATTATGAAAAAAAACACCCTTTTAATTTAGAAAATTCCTTTTTTGTTGACCCCGAGAGAGAAGTGTGTCCATAATGTATGCCCCGATTCTTTGTGCAGTGGCACCACTGGTATTTTCAGCTAGGTTCAATCCTGAATCCAGAGTGACTGCATGCAACACTCAGTGAGGTAGAGGTGTCACAATACACCGATGCATCATGATACTACTGCTGGCGATACAACACGTCTAGGTTCAGCCTGAATACAGAGTGACTGCATGCAACACTCAGTGAGGTAGAGGTGTCACAATACACTGATGCATCATGATACTACTGCTGGCGATACAACACATCTAGGATCAGCCCTGAATCCAGAGTGACTGCATGCAACACTCAGTGAGGTAGAGGTGTCACAATACACCGATGCATCATGATACTACTGCTGGCGATACAACACGTCTAGGTTCAGCCTGAATCCAGAGTGATTGCATGCAACACTCAGTGAGGTAGAGGTGTCACAATACACCGATGCATCATGATACTACTGCTGGCGATACAACACGTCTAGGATCAGCCCTGAATCCAGAGTGACTGCATGCAACACTCAGTGAGGTAGAGGTGTCACAATACACCGGAGGAATTAAGGAAAGGTTTTATTTAATGACACACTCAACACATTTTATTTATGATTATATGGCATCAGACATGTGGCTAAGGACCACATAGATATTGAGAGAGCAAACCCACTGTCGCCATTTTATGGGCTACTCTTTTTGATTAGCAGCAAGAGATCTTTTATATGCACCATCCCACAGACAGGGCAGTACATACCACAGCTTTTGATATACCAGTCGTGATGCACTGGCTGGAACGAAAAATAGCCAAATGGACCCACCGACAGGGATCGATCCCAGACCGACATGATACACCGATGCATCACGATACTACTGCTGGCGATACAACACACGATACCTTTGCTTGTGTATCGATTCATATCTTAATTTCTTATCGATCTACCAACACCAATATGTACTGAGATGTACTTATTGACAAGTTAAATCTGTCGAGGAAAGACAGGGCAGTGGACAGAGAACATGTTCTACTTATGTCAATGCGTCTGTGATGTGGTATTTCTATATTAAAACTGTGTTTAATCAGTACTTCACTTTTGTCATATTTATTTTCTTATTTTTAAATCACTTCACTGAAGCTTCAACACCATGAATGAGGCTTGGGTGTAGCCAGAGAGAAAAAAACACTGAGGCAAACCCAGACCTGTAAAATAAATATCTGTGTCATGGGAAAGATAAAATAAATCTGGGGGAATTCCAGATGAGGCAAGCGCCTCGTCTGCCTCGTGCTGGCTATGCCATTGTGAGGTATCGTGATATGAATCATATCGTGGCTTATGTATCGTGATATGTATCGTATTGTGAGGTGCATGTACATGTCTCATGACACCCCAGCCTACAGTGAGGTGTATGCATATTTATTGGCAAATAACTACAACTGAACCAAACCCTCCCTTCTTAAGTATTTCAACAAGCATTAAAAGAGAAATACAGTAGCCGATCCAGGGGTCTGGACACCCCCCCCCCCTTTTGAAAACCGATCATAACCTTTAAGGAGAAACGTTATTATGTTAACTGTTCTAAATGCTTAATATGGACCCACCCCCACCTTTCTAAAATCCTGCATCCGCGCTTGAGGTATATTAGTGAAAATATACATACATGTGTATGGCTTTAGAGAGGCATATTTAATTTACATGCAAATGCCCCAGTTAAAAACAAAATAAATGTATCACAGAATAAGTTTACCTTTGCAACAAACTTGTTTATCCAAAGTAAGCCCCTTATTTGTCACAAATCGAGGAATTCGTGGAGCGACGTTTTTATAAGCTGAAAAAGAACATGTCTGATTTTAACACTAATAACATTCTTAGTGTGTGGACAGTATACCAGTAATGCTAGCACTGAAAACTTTAAACTGTGAAGAATATTAAACAAACATAAAAATAAACATTATACATAAAACTTTTTTTAACAAAGTGATGATTATAAAAAATGTTACAAACTTATTAATAATGTCCAATAATACACCAAAAATATTCAAACAAAAATTATATAATAAACTGACATGTAGATATGAGTGTTAAGTACATATGTACATTATAAGTGAATGTGATTGTTAATTACAATGCAACTCCTTGTGATTGTTAATTACAATGCAACTCCTTGTGATTGTTAATTACAATGCAACTCCTTGTGATTGTTAAATATGTTGTGACTGACTGTAGCTGTTAAATAAACTGCAACTGATTTTGACTGTTAAATACATTTATCATTAATTCATTTCAACTTATTTTCGTGCCTATATCCAATTAAGATTCAAGCACATTGTACTGGGCACACATCTCAGCTATCTAGGCTGTCTGTTCAGGACAGTGGGTTAGTTGTTAGTTGGTTAGTGGTTAATCTGAAAGAAGAGGGTGTAGTGGCCTTACACCTACCCATTGAGCCCTTAATTAAGAACTCCCTCTGGGTTGGAACTGGTACCAGGCTGCGAACCCTGTACCTACCAGCCTGTAGTCTGATGGCTTAACCACTGAGCCACCGAGGCTGGTTTAAATACATTGCAACTGACTGTGATTGTTAAATACATTGAAATTGATTGTGACTGATAAATACATTGCAACTGATTGTGACTGATAAATGCATTGCAACTTATCGTGATTGTTAAATACATATTGCAACTGATTGTGTTTGTTAAATACATTGCAACTGATTGTGACTGATACATACATTGCAACTGATTGTGATTGTTAAAGACATTGCAACTGACTGTGACTGTTAAATACATTGCAACTGATTGTGACTGTTAAATACATTGCAACTGATTGTGTTTGTTAAATACATTGTAACTGATTGTGACTGATACATACATTGCAACTGATTGTGATTGTTAAATACATTGCAACTGACTGTGACTGTTAAATACATTGCAACTGATTGTGATTGTTAAATACATTGCAACTGATTGTGATTGTTAAATACATTGCAACTGATTGTGATTGTTAAATACATTGCAACTGATTGTGACTGATACATACATTGCAACTGATTGTGATTGTTAAATACATTGCAACTGACTGTGACTGTTAAATACATTGCAATTTATCGTGATTGTTAAATACATTGCAACTTATTGTGATTGTTAAATACATTGCAACTGATTGTCACCAGTAAATGCAACTGTGAAATACATTAATGCAAATAACTGTCACTGTTATCTGTATTGTGACAAATATGAAACACATTTTAATTGATATGAATTGCTTAAACACGATACTGAACATAGTGAAGTGATCTAAATGTATTTGCAGTACATTTTTAACTGTTATACTTTGATAAATTCACAACATGACAAACAATTTGTACAATATTACGAAATATAGCATATTTAGTTCAAAATACACTTAAGTTAACCCAGTTGTTTGTATCCTTTCTATGATCTTTTTCACATAACAACATATCCCATTTCCACAATGATGTCACTTCTGCATTTTATCAAGGATAAAATTCACTTTTTTCTTTTAGTAACAACACATGGCAGAATAAACTTTGTAATTACATTCTGTTACTATTTAAAAAGTACACACTACAAGACTGGATACGGTAACATACTTGTGTCTAAAACTGCGAGTCAATTCAGCATTGACAAAATTATACTATTTTATAGTGTCTTAACATACACATTGTTATTTCCACATTACAAATATTATAGAGTCATGTAACTGATGCCAAGGATGCAACCATTGGGAGGGAATCAGAAAAACTGCAGCAAATTGAATATGGACATACAGTAAGTAAACCAAAATATCAATTAACAAGAAGAATCTTCCCCACAGCACAAACATGGGAATAACTATTATTATCAGAATATTAACTAACATATTCTTAAATTCTTCTAAATGTACCTTTTATTCATTTTTAGAAACTGTCTCTGTGTAAAATGAATGTCATATAAAAATCTGATTTTTCATAAACTATCTGTATGTACAATGAATTGTCAGATTAATTTTTTTTTTTTTTAAACTGTCTGTATGTACAATGAAAGTCATATAAACAAATCTGATGTTTTTCTTTTAAAAACTGTCTGTACCACAGAGTCACAGACTGTATATGTACAATGAATGTCATGTAAAAATTCAGATTAAAAACAAAATTGTATGTGTGTACAGTGTCATGTAAACATTTGTTATTTTAAAGCTGTCTGTATGTACAATGAAATTAAAGTCATATAAAAATCTTATTTTAAAAAATCTGTATGTACAATATAAAATATCAGTTTTTAAAAGCTGTCTATATGTACAATGAATGTCATGAAAACTCAGATTTTTAAAAAGCTGTCTGTATGTACAATGAATGTCATATAAAAAATCAGATTTCTTAAACCTGAAACACGTCATACCTTCAAACAGTTTGAAAAACTCAACACTCACAGCCGCCAGTTGATCCTTTGCCAGTGACTCAGGTGTCTGTGATCAAACAAAGCATGCAACAACAGTGAACACCACAAAACATGCAAATAAACACATGGCCAGCAAACGACAGTGCACGTACTATCAATTAAAAACCAAACGTATATTAATTAGATGGTTTATTACCACGTACATTAAAATGATAACACAAACAGGCAGCAGGACAAATGAAACATTCTCACATTTGAGGAGTACTAAATAACTCAAACACTAAAATACTGAACAACAACAAACAATATTAAACAGTGTTTGCATATCAAAAGTAAGTGAATGAATGAAAAAATTAAATCAATTGCTAAAAATCTAAATCCGTGAAAGCTGACTATTTCCAAACATCCATCTCTCTATCACGATCATGGGCTGACAGAACAGTATAAATGGAAGCAAAAACATTCATTGAATATACAGTGGAACCCCTCTAAACTGGACACCCTTGGAACCAAAACAAATGCCCGCTTTTAAGAGGGATCCAGTTTAGATAGGTTAAGTTTAGCCCAAGTACTCTGACTGTAAAGAGAGCTAGACGGACATTTGGACATAAATATGCTCTCATTAGAGCGTGTTTATGTCCAAATGTCCGTCTAGCTCTCTTACAGTCAGAGTACTCGGGCTAGGTTAAGT
Organism: Gigantopelta aegis; assembly: GCF_016097555.1. Lineage (NCBI taxonomy): Eukaryota > Metazoa > Mollusca > Gastropoda > Neomphalida > Peltospiridae > Gigantopelta > Gigantopelta aegis. The sequence continues at coordinate 58,574,807 of NC_054701.1, read as the reverse complement.
TCTGTTCTGGTTTTTGGAAAAGGGACTAGGAAAAATGTACGGTTTTGAGGGAATTTCGGTTTATTGAGGGTCCGGTTATGAGAGATTTCACTGTACATGTATACAAATAAAAAAGATTTAACAGTAAACAGCATCTTATTTTTAGAATGTTCAGAAAGTTAACAAAATATTAACTGACTATTAAAGTGACAGACCCTAGATTTTTAAAGAAATAGTAACCTACAATAAATATTTATGAGATTAATATCAATAACACTAAAAAAATTATCTTCAGAATGGACAAAATATTTTCCATTATTCAAAAATAATCTAAGAAATGTTTGGCTTATAATTAACAAAAACTAAAACAATAATTCAAAACTCATAAGAAATATGAGAAAAATGTAAAGATTTAATAAACATTTTAAAAATTAAGCCATGATCCGATTAAATAAAATTCTAAATATATAGAATCCTTTAAAAAATGTAAAATAACCACCAATATAATATGCCTAAAAACTTCCACAATTAGTTAACACATTCACTATGACAAAAACTCAAAACCTTTTTTTTTTTTTTTTCCACTAATAATGAAAATACAAAACACCATTAACATCATGCAAATAAATTAAAAAGATTTGTTTCTGATATTTCTAAAACACCAATAACACCATGCACTTCCAGATAAATCACTCTTTGGCTCCTACGGGTACTTACAGAATTCACATTTCTTCAACAGTACTGTGGTGTAAAATACTGGTGTATAATGAGATAATAAGTATTTATAATGAGATATGTATTTATCAAAATCTAACAAAGCAACAGAATAATGTGTGAAACTACTCTAACACCTAAATATACAATGTGCATGTACCAAAGAAAGACATGTTTTATTTAACGACGCACTCAACACATTTTATTTTGGGTTATATGGCGCAAGACATATGGTTAAGGACCACACAGATATTGAGAGAGGAAACCTGCCGTCGCCACTTCATGGGCTACTCTTTCCGATTAACAGCAAGGGATATTTTATATGCACCATCCCACAGACAGGGTAGTACATACCATGTCCTTCGACATACCAGTCGTGGTGCACTGGCTGGAACGAGAAATAGTCCAATGGGCCCACCGACGGGGATCGATCCCACACTGACTGTGCATTGAGAGAACGCTGTACCACTGGGCTACGTCCTGCCCCTTGCATGTACCAACGCTAACAAAATATACAGTTTGTTTTGTTTAACGACACCACTAGAGCACACTGATTTATTAATCATTAATCATATATCAAACATATGGTTATTTTGACACAGTCATAAGAGAGGAAACCCGCAACATTTTTCCATTAGTAGCCAGGGATCTTTTATAGTATCTTTTATATGCACTATCCCACAGACAGGGATAGCACACATACCACACCCTGGCTGGAACGGGAAATAACCCAATGGGCTAACAAAACATTATTCCACCCTTGCTAAGTGGCATGGATCCCTGCCTCGGTTTAGAACATTAAATTCCATGTCTGAGTAAAAATTAATTACTCTGAGATTATCACAAGAGTGACACTCACATTAGTTAGATGTCCAAGTGAACTGGAATAGTTTCACAAGCAGTATTGTGGGAATCGGGGTATGGGGTGGAGCAGAAGTGAGACAAAACAGAGTAGAGAGAGATAAAGAGAGAAAGGATGGTGGACATCAATAGGTAGAGAAACTCTAAGGTCTGAAATGTGCTGGTATACAGAGTGCCAGATGTCTCTCTGTCTACTCTCACTTCCAAGGATCCGGTCATTGTGTCAGTTTTCCCAGAAATCCAGATTGCACATCAAATACCAGTTTGTACAATCCACAGAAAAAAAGTCTCAACTGAACAGGTGTATTGTGTCTTTATCAAGTAGGTCTACATGGTCACAGTAAGATCAATGTAAACTGTATTTACACCAAGTTGGTGTTACGGGTGACGTATGGGATATTGAGATAAATATCACAACTTTATAAAGTATAGTAAATGGCCATACCATAACTGCAATAAAACTAACAAAAACAAGCCTTTAACAGTGTATAAATAACAAGACTCGCAGGCGTAGGAAGGTGCCAAAAACTGGGGAGGAGGGCACACACACATATATATAAATACATGCCCCACCCCCCGACTTCCTACGCCAGTGCTTGAAGTGTGTGCGACAGTGTACAACAGTGTTTAATGATGTATGACAACATGTACCTCATTCTTGTTGTTTTTCATGTCCGAAGATGCACCAAATGCCAGCAGGACTTCAGCAACTTTATACCTGAAACACACAACTACATGATTATAGTCTGTCCCATCCTCCTAAAAATATGTTGGTTTTTTTGTAAATAATTTCAGTTTCATTTGACGTAAGAAGAAAAGAAAAAGCTTTTAGGAATAACAAACAAAAATACAATTTTTGTGTCCAAGTTAGGAAACAACTGGCTCAGAAATAAATAACTTGTAGTAAATTCCATAGCATGAAAAAAGCGTTCCCTGTGTGACAGACTATAGAAGGTCTCTTTCCAAACCGGGACATGATGTAGCATAGTGGTAAAGCATTCACTTGATGCATCGTCGGTTTGGGTTCGATCCCCATTCAGCTATTTCTCGTTTCAGCCAGTGCACCACAACTGGTATATCAAAGGCTGTGGTATGTACTATCTTGCCTTTGGGAGTTAGCGTATAAAAGATCCCTCGCTGCATTAGAAAAAATGTAGCGAGTTTCCTTTGATTACTATGTGTCAGAATTACCAAATGTTTGACATCCAATAGCCGATGATTAATAAATCAATGTGCTCTAGTGGTGTCGTTAAACAAAACAAACTTTTTAACTTTTCAAACATAGTATTGTGTAGTTTAATTTTACTGAGTAACTAAATTTGTCAAAAGAAATTTTCTGAAAGAAATGTAAAAGAATATTTGTTTAATTACACTTCAGCACATTTAAAACTACGCTGTCTGACCTATCTCATGGTCCATTCCTTGATGTGGTGAGGTAGCTTGCATGTCTCAATGACTCGGAGAGCTATACCAGCTGAAGCATCAGCTCCTGGTAGGGTCACCCAAGCTGGACTGGTCAAAGGGTAGACTAGACTAATATGGACCGAACACACAGAGGATGTGAGTCAAGAAAGACAACTCTCCTAGGAGAAGGAAAACTCCAAACTCAAACCATGTCCACTGAAGTCAGAGTACAGAAGCTATGCATCAGCATTAGCGTGGAAACCGACAGGAAATGTCTGTACATGCACCAAGCTCTATGATCATGATCATCATGATGTCTAACAAATGGTTAGGCCTATTGTTTGGTCAATAGAAAGAAAGTTAAAAGTGAAAAGTTTATTTTGATTAATAACACCACATAAAGCACATTCATATTTAATATCTGGCTCTTGGATGTCTAACATTGGATATCTCTGACATGAGGTCTTAAAAGGAAATCTGCTAAATTTTCCCATTATCATCAAGGGATCTTTTATATACAGTTTCCCACAGACCAACTGAGCTAGATCCTGCCTCGTCAAGGGAAAGAGGAAACCTGCTGCTGCCACCACATAGGCTACTCCTACAGATAAAACAGCAAAACATCTTTTATATTCACTTTCCCAAAGGCAGGATAGTACATACCATGGTGTTTGATGTACCAGTTGTGGTGCACTGGCTGGGGTAGGAAAAACCTGAGTCTGTCAAGCCGGGCTTCTAGAATTTTCATAAAATCCACTAGCCATGGGATCAGTGATTTAAAAAATTTACTAGCCACAATTAAAAATTCACTAGCCCTACTTTACTTAAAGTTAATACAATTTTACTAAATACTAGTAATAATCAAATATGTTAACAAAAGAGGGAGATAAGAGTTTAAAACACTAACATTGAGGGTTTGGGTGTGGGCAGGATATTTGTATTTACAAAACAGACTTAACTGCAACATTTAACCCAAAATATCCACCAGCCGTCAGGCATGGCTATAGTAGTTATTTACTAGCCCAACATTGAATATCACTAGCCATGGGAGAGGGGCTACCATAATCTAGAAGCTCTGTTGTCACGGGTGATCAACCCTGTTACCAAACACAACTCAGGGAAGTACTCGATCTGCAGTTGAGCAACATCCCATCCCAAAACGTTTTTCACAATACAATAATTATTACGTTAATCCTACAACACATACTTACCAACTGATACAATTAACAGCTACTAAACTGACCGAACATTTACCTATTAAAGCGAACTGCTTCGTGGAGTGGTGCAGTTTGTTTTTCAGCATAAACACAGTTCGGATCAATCCCATAATCCAGGAGGAGTTCAGCAACTTCGTGGTTTCCTCGTATAGCTGCCTCCGTCAAGGAATGCGTGTTTGAGCGCAGAGACGGATTGTAATCCAACAATACTGACAAAGCCTCTGTTAGGAAGAAAAAGTTAAAGTTAAAGTCTGTTCTGTTTAACGACACCACTAGCGAACACTGATTTATTAATCATCGGCTATTGGATGTCAAATATTTGGTTATTTTAACATATTTATTGTCTTAGAGAAGAAACCTAAAAAAAAATCCTTTAGTAGCAAGGATATTTTATATGCACCATCCCACACAGGATAACACATACCACGGCCTTTGATATACCAGTCATGGTACACTGGTTGGAACAAGAAATAGCCCAATAGGCCCAGTAATGGGGATCGATCCTAAACTGACTGCGCATCAGGAGGATGCTTTACCACTAGGCTACGACCCAGCCCCTATTACGAATGAAAACAAAACAAAGTAATTTTCATGTTTAGAAGTCATACAAAATATGTGAACATAGCAATCAGGAAGACAATAAGTTGATATTTTTAACTGTACCAATACAAAACATTTATTATTGACCTACATGAAAATCTAATGATCAAGGTCAGCATATCAAACATTACAACAAAATACCATGAACGACATTATCCTTTTAAAAACGGTGGTAAAAAATCACAGAGAATTAACAATGCCACCTCTTTATGTTTTAATGTACTGTAGGCAAAATCAACTCAAATTTATAATAAAAATAATTATAATTCCATCTTAAAATTTCCAAGTTCTGCAACATATTCAATATATATACATGTATATATATATATATATATATATATATATATATATATATATCGTTAAAAAGTATATGTTTATCTCTACATGACAGGCTTGTTTCGTGAGAGAGTTGAATTGCTCTCACTCATCAGATGTAGATTTAATTACACCGTCAACGGAAAGCTGATGACGTAATGGACTCTGTGACGTCGAGGTTATGTCACTATGCAGGTCTATAGGTGATGTGTGGTGTGGTATGCGCACAGAAGGTATTTGCGTCTGTGTCGACATGCTGATATGAGTTCATTCTAGTTTAGTGTGCTGGTTTCAGGTTTATACATTATGAACAGTTTTTTCTTCAGGCAGAGGTTATATCTTTTGCTCGCTGGAGAGTATGATTTTGCTTTGGATAAAATTTTCCACTTAATGGTGTATGGGGTGAATCTATCCTTCAGTGTCCAAATGTACTGACTTAGCGCTGTTGCGTTCTTCTGTGTTGCGTTTTGAAAACTGCTCGTGTGCGCGGTATATCTCGTCTTAAATGTGTTCTCGGTCAAACCAATGTATGTTTTTTGCTTGTTGTCATTGAGTGTATTAACGGTAGCTTGATATATTACTCCTTTCTGCAAGCATATACTGTATATATATATATATATATATTTATCATATAATATCTTACATTTTCAGTGCAATCAAAGTATGTGATATTTTTCAGATCACATACTTTAAGAATTTGATAACTTTGCAAATTAGATGTAAATTAGTCTAGGTCTCGGCACTAGGTTTATTGACATTTAAGCAAACATACTTGGGTGACACTCCATGATTGACGTATGCATTCATAGTCATCAAATTAAAACATTTCAATGGCAATTTGGCATTGAAAGCTGTCCAGTGTTCAGAAAACCAAAAACGTTAGGCATAACTTTATTTTGATGTAAGGACATCCAAAATGACATCATTCGAGTTTGACGTCATTTCCATTCAAAAATACACCGCGCCACATATTCTTACGTCATTTGAGTATCTAGTAATGGCGGACTGGAATTAAAGTTACGTGTACAGTTTACAAAAATATGTTGTATTAAGCTTGAGCTTATATGATAAAGAGATTATTACCCTTGTGTATTTCGGTATCGTCAATATCATATATTAGGAATAAAAATAATGTATTATGCTCGCCAGAGGCTCGCATAATACAATTTTTATTCCTAATATATGATATTGACGATACCGAAAAACACTCTGGTAATAACAGATATATATATATATATATATATATATATATATATATATATATATATATATATATATATATACACATACATACATACATACATACATACACACACACACACACACACACACATATATTTTATATATATATATATATATATATATATATATATATATATATATTTATATATATATACACATGTATATATACATAATTATATGTTTGATCAGAAATACAAATTTGTACAGACATTGTACATGTATTTTAAAGGGACATACCCTAGTTTTTAAACACTAAGGCATATTTTTGACTATTGTTTAGATTATCCATTTCTGTACATTCAAAGTGTTTTTGGTCATCCTGGTGTTTTTAATATCACAAAATGCATTTCTCATATTTTTAAAAATGCACGTGCGTCTCAGAAGTAACAGCTATGGAGTCGAGTTTTAGTCTATTCAAAGAGGGTATTTCACCATGTCAAAGTCAGACTAATGTTTCACTCAGTTGTAATTTTATCCAAATGTGTTATAGGTTTGTAGATTACCGGTAACTCAACTTAACGAGGTAGTGTTAATTTTCACGGGTTGAAACTAAGGTGTGTCCCTTTAATAGGTTAAATAATACAAGTACCACGTATTAAGTGATACTACAGGTACAGTTTTAAAACACTTTCGTTCTGCAATGCACATGTTTATTAATAACCCAGTAACTAAGTTGTTTTATGTAATTTACTTAAATTAATAGAATATTATGAGTGACATTATTTTGAAAAGCTTTTATTTCATACAGCCCTTAACATTAAATTATAACAATTCAAATTTTATTGACTGCAGAAACTGTAAAATACAATACCGTGTACACATGGAGTGACTTACTTTTTCTGTTGTATATGGCCAACATATCCATGGGACTCTGCCCTGCTCGATTAACACACTCTGTGTCAGCCCCAGCCTACAATGTAACGTACACAGCTTCAACTTGACCTTAAGTAGTATTAACATATTAAATAACATGCAATTTAATAACACAAACCTCATGACCTTAAAGTCTTCAAGAATCAACCATTTTTACTGTACCTTGAAAAATATACATACATGTATGCCTACATGTACTCAAAACACTTTTGAGGCATTAATTTTCACCATTTTCATGGCATTTTGTTGTTTCATTAAAGGGATGCTCGAGCAAGGCTTTTTGGACTGGTATACATATTCAATGATATATAATGCATGTGATTACTTAATATCAACAAGTATAATCTTATAGTTAATTAATAAAACGGTTAAATGTGACGGCGATTATATATAACGTGCGCAACCATTTTGTACCATCCCAGTGAATACGCCCTCAGGCGGTTACGTAATACTTAACATCAGGAATGAGTGTTAGAACTAGAGAAACAAATGCGGGATGATAAAATAGGTATGCATTGCAATGTTCTGTAACAATATCCATGCTAGTAAGCCAGCAATAAGCAGGGCATAAATCTGAATTTTTCAGACAACAAATATGTCGTTAATGTGGTTTTAGTGTTTACACGAACAATTTTCTTCAGTAGTTAGATACAAATTAAAAGGTTAATGGGCAACAATAATCAAACGACAATCTAAGATGAGTGATTTTCGTTGCTTTTCTCCATCAAATGTCCTATTATAAATACAAAAATATACTTTTTGTGTGCTAACACTAACTTGAAAGCTGCCAGGCAAAAATAAAAATTAGGTTTGTTTGTCTTAACCCAATCGACCCACAAAAATCGACCGGTGTCAAAATAATTTCTGACCTCTTTTGGGGGAAGAATGTTGGTTTTAAAAAAAATATTTAACCAATTTCAGCATTCTGAGAGTACTGCTAAAGCAATACATGTCCTTCCAGACCATACAAGTTTTTGTATCTCCTAAATTCAAGGGCTATAATGCTGTGAAAAATAGGTAAACCATCATACAAGTTAAACTTGATAAAGCTATATACAAAATTCCATTGCAAAAAGAAAAAGTCAGAAAAACTCATTTTTATATCTCCCAAGTTCAAGGGCCATAACTCTGTCAAAAATGGGTAAATCGCCATAAACGTCAAACTTTATCTGTAACGGTACATGATAAAACTATAAACAAAATGTCAGCTCACTATCTCAAGGCATTGTGAAAAAACACATCTGGAAACTATATGTGGGACAGACAGACAGACAGACAGACCTGTTTCTATTAATACAAAATGTAATGAAAAGTACACACAAGTTTCAGTGGAAACATAATTTTATGGTGTTAAAATGTTACATCAATCACAAAAAAATACCATGAAATGCCCCACAGACAGATCGAGTTTCATAAGAAAACATATTATTAACTTTTGTCAAGATGTTTCATAATTAAGTCATATTATATTGTTATTGAAATCAAGAAGTTTCATAAGAAGACTTATAAATAAAGAAGTTTCGTAAGATGACTTATATTGTTAACTTACATCAAGAAGTTTTATAAGATGACTTACATTGTTAACTTACATCAAGAAGTTTTATAAGATGACTTACATTGTTAACTTACATCAAGAAGTTTTATAAGATGACTTATATTGTTAACTTACATCAAGAAGTTTTATATGATGACTTACATTGTTAACTTACATCAAGATGTTTCATAAAAGACTTGTATTGTTAACTAAAATCAATCAGTTTCATAAGAAGACTTGTATTGTTAACTAATATCAAGAAGTTTCATAAGAAGACTTATATTGTTAAATTACATCAAGACGTTTCATAAGAAGACTTGTATTGTTAACTTACATCAAAAACTTTTATAAGAAGACATATGATTAACTTACATCAACAAGTTTCATAAGAAGACTTGTATTGTTAACTTACATCAACAAGTTTTATAAGACTTGTATTGTTAACTTACATCAAGAAGTTTCATAAGAAGACTTGTATTGTTAACTTACATCAAGAAGTTTCATAAGAAGACATATGATTAACTTACATCAAGAAGTTTCATAAGAAGACTTGTATTGTTAACTTACATCAAGAAGTTTCATAAGAAGACTTTTATTGTTAACTTACATCAAGAAGTTTCATAAGAAGACTTGTATCGTTAACTTACATCAAGAAGTTTCATAAGAAGACATATGATTAACTTACATCAAGAAATTTCATAAGAAGACTTGTATTGTTAACTTACATCAAGAAGTTTCATAAGAAGACTTGTATTGTTAACTTACATCAAGAAATTTCATAAGAAGACTTGTATTGTTAACTTACATCAAGAAGTTTCATAAGAAGACTTTTATTGTTAACTTACATCAAGAAGTTTCATAAGAAGACTTGTATCGTTAACTTACATCAAGAAGTTTCATAAGAAGACATATGATTAACTTACATCAAGAAATTTCATAAGAAGACTTGTATTGTTAACTTACATCAAGAAGTTTCATAAGAAGACTTGTATTGTTAACTTACATCAAGAAATTTCATAAGAAGACTTGTATTGTTAACTTACATCAAGAAGTTTCATAAGAAGACTTTTATTGTTAACTTACATCAAGAAGTTTCATAAGAAGACTTGTATCGTTAACTTACATCAAGAAGTTTCATAAGAAGACATATGATTAACTTACATCAAGAAATTTCATAAGAAGACTTGTATTGTTAACTTACATCAAGAAGTTTCATAAGAAGACTTGTATTGTTAACTTACATCAAGAAATTTCATAAGAAGACTTGTATTGTTAACTTACATCAAGAAGTTTTATAAGAAGACTTATATTGTTAACTTACATCAACAAGTTTCATAAGAAGACTTATATTGTTGTCAATGTCACTTCGACAAGCAATATGAAGAGCTGTGTCGCCATCATTATTCATAAGGTTAATCTACAAAATGAATGAATATATATATTGAATGAATGAATGAATGAATGAATGAATGAATGAATGAATGAATGAATGAATGAACAAATGTCCCCAAGGACAACTCCATCCAAATAAGATCATTGTAATGTTTGTATAAGACAATAGCTACCCTGTAAATGCAGTTATCGAATAATACACAGAACAGTTATTTGTTATCTTACTAGGCATATTTTACAACATGATTTAAAAGTGTCTTGTTACAGAATGACTATTTAATTGACATGTTGTTCCTACATTCACATATCTGGCTTTTAAGATATATATTTACAGGCCCATAAAAATGCACTCTATTTAGGGAAGTTGATTGAAACACATTTTATTTTTAATGGATTGGGCAAACATTTTCCAACTCATCAGCTAGGCCTTCTCCATGAAACTTTTCCTACATGTGTGTAGTTCAATGTAATATATGATTCTAGAATACCAGCACTTAACTTGTATTGATAATAATCTACATGTGTATAGTTCAATGTAATATATGATTCTAGAATACCAGCACTTGACTTGTATTGATAATAATCTACATGTGTATAGTTCAATGTAATATATGATTCTAGAATACCAGCACTTGACTTGTATTGATAATAATCTACATGGGTATAGTTCAATGTAATATATGATTGTGGAATACCAGCACTTGACTTGTATTGATAATAATCTACATGTGTATAGTTCAATGTAATATATGATTGTGGAATACCAGCACTTGACTTGTATTGATAATAATCTACAGGTGTAATATATAGTTCAATGTAATATATGATTCTAGAATACGAGCACTTGACTTGTATTGATAATAATCTACATGTGTATAGTTCAATGTAATATATGATTGTGGAATACGAGCACTTGACTTGTATTGATAATAATCTACATGTGTATAGTTCAATGTAATATATGATTGTGGAATACCAGCACTTGACTTGTATTGATAATAATCTACATGTGTATAGTTCAATGTAATATATGATTGTGGAATACCAGCACTTGACTTGTATTGATAATAATCCACAGGTGTATAGTTCAATGTAATATATGATTGTGGAATACCAGCACTTGACTTGTATTGATAATAATCTACAGGTGTAATATATAGTTCAATGTAATATATGATTGTTGAATACCAGCACTTGACTTGTATTGATAATAATCTACAGGTGTAATATATAGTTCAATGTAATATATGATTGTGGAATACCAGTACTTGACTTGTATTGATAATAATCTATAAAACAATGTGATGTGTATATATAGTTCATTGTAATATATGATTGTGGAATACCAGTACTTGACTTGTATTGATAATAATCTACATGTATAGTTCAATGTAATATATGATTGTGGAATACCAGTACTCGACTTGTATTGATAATAATCTACATGTGTATAGTTCAATGTAATATATGATTGTGGAATACCAGTATTTGACTTGTATTGAAAAATCTACATGTATAGTTCAATGTAATATATGATTGTGGAATACCAGTACTCGACTTGTATTGATAATAATCTACATGTATAGTTCAATGTAATATATGATTGTGGAATACCAGTACTTGACTTGTATTGATATTAATCTACATGTGTATAGTTCAATGTAATATATGATTGTGGAATACCAGTACTCTACTTGTATTGATATTAATCTACATGTGTATAGTTCAATGTAATATATGATTGTGGAATACCAGTACTCTACTTGTATTGATATTAATCTACATGTGTATAGTTCAATGTAATATATGATTGTGGAATACCAGTACTCTACTTGTATTGATAATAATCTACATGTGTATAGTTCAATGTAATATATGATTGTGGAATACCAGTACTTGACTTGTATTTGATAATAATTATACATGTGTATATATAGTTCAATGTAATATATGATTGTGGAATACCAGCACTTGACTTGTATTGATAATAATCTACATGTGTATAGTTCAATGTAATATATGATTGTGGAATACCAGTACTTGACTTGTATTGATAATAATCTACATGTGTATAGTTCAATGTAATATATGATTGTGGAATACCAGTACTCGACTTGTATTGATAATAATCTACATGTGTATAGTTCAATGTAATATATGATTGTGGAATACCAGTACTTGACTTGTATTGAAAAATCTACATGTATAGTTCAATGTAATATATGATTGTGGAATACCAGTACTCGACTTGTATTGATATTAATCTACATGTATAGTTCAATGTAATATATGATTGTGGAATACCAGTACTCTACTTGTATTGATAATAATCTACATGTGTATAGTTCAATGTAATATATGATTGTGGAATACCAGTACTTGACTTGTATTGAAAAATCTACATGTATAGTTCAATGTAATATATGATTGTGGAATACCAGTACTTGACCTGTATTGATAATAATCTACATGTATAGTTCAATGTAATATATGATTGTGGAATACCAGTACTCTACTTGTATTGATATTAATCTACATGTGTATAGTTCAATGTAATATATGATTGTGGAATACCAGTACTTGACTTTTATTGGTAATATCTACATGTGTATAGTTCAATGTAATATATGATTGGGGAATACCAGCACTTGACTTGTATTGGTAATAATCTACATGTGTATAGTTCAATGTAATATATGATTGTGGAATACCAGTACTTGACTTGTATTGATAATAATCTACATGTATAGTTCAATGTAATATATGATTGTGGAATACCAGTACTTGACTTGTATTGGTAATAATCTACATGTGTATAGTTCAATGTAATATATGATTGTGGAATACCAGCACTTGACTTGTATTGGTAATAATCTACATGTATATAGTTCAATGTAATATATGATTGGGGAATACCAGTACTTGACTTGTATTGGTAATAATCTACATGTGTATAGTTCAATGTAATATATGATTGTGGAATACCAGTACTCGACTTGTATTGGTAATAATCTACATGTGTATAGTTCAATGTAATATATGATTGTGGAATACCAGCACTCGACTTGTATTGATAATAATCTACATGTGTATAGTTCAATGTAATATATGATTGTGGAATACCAGCACTTGACTTGTATTGGTAATAATCTACATGTGTATAGTTCAATGTAATATATGATTGTGGAATACCAGCACTTGACTTGTATTGGTAATAATCTACATGTATATAGTTCAATGTAATATATGATTGGGGAATACCAGTACTTGACTTGTATTGGTAATAATCTACATGTGTATAGTTCAATGTAATATATGATTGTGGAATACCAGCACTTGACTTGTATTGATAATAATCTACATGTGTATATATAGTTCAATCAGCAGTTGCAAAACGAAGTACTAGTAGGCGTTGGAACTGCCAGAGCAGGAGTTGGAGGTTTATCGAGAGCTACAGACACTCAGTAATGGGGGGAGGGGAAGGGGGGGGGGGGGGGGGGCTCTATGGGCCGGACTCTGTTACCACAGAAGTGTGCAATGTAGTCCACTTGTAATGCATATAGTTGGTGAAATTGTTGGCCCAAGAATAAAACAAGTATGACTCGGTGGTTTTCCGTTTTTAAAAAAAAGCTATTTTCAGTTTCATGTTTTTGTAAATTCCGTTTCATTTCCGTTTCAGACTACAATATGTAATTAACATTTGAACTAACACAAGTTGTAACAAATTAAAGAGTCCGAAAATTTACTGGCGTCGACATGCGTCGCTATTTGTCATTAAATCAAAGTAAGCCTACATATTAGTAGCAAAAAATCACATCAGGAGCAAAGGCTACAATTGTAATAACTACATAAAGCATGATTGTCCAACAATTAAGTGCACTGCTTTATTCAATGGGGCTTAGGGTTCACAAAACGTAAACATTTATTTTATCATCTCTTTGACAGTCTAACGTCATCTGCAAATTGAAGTATGCTCATGACACAGCGGAAATAAAGTAGCATTGCAACGTTCAGCCAGCCGTTTTTTGCTAAACGTTAGCAAACATATTTTGACTGGTGGTTCCAGAAATGGTCATTCGGTTTAAGGTGTAGCGTAAAAATCTGTCTTCCGAGAGAAGCGTTAGCGACAAACCGTTGGCTAAACTTACTCATGGGGAAAAAAAACCTGTCCCATCTGCGCAGGCGCAACAGACTAAGTAGTAAACCAGCCCCAAGTTCAGCCAGAAAACGTTTCGCTAACGTTCGCGAAGTATTTGATTGGTTCCCAGTGTGACCATTTGGTTTACTGTGAAATGCATAATCCAGTCTAGCATTTGCCAATTGTACTGCGCACGGGTCAATCGTCAGTTTACAGAGTGTGGCAATAGTAAAATTGTTTTTTGGGGTTTTTTTAACTTCGCGGAAAATCGTAATTCCGTTTCCAAATGTAAATTCTGTTTCACAATGGGAATTCCGGGAATTCCGTCCGTTTTCCACGATCGCAGAAAATCACTGGGTCTACCAGTGAATGTGCTCATGAATCAAAACAAAATATATTTTAAAAACAAAGGCAATGAGCATTAATGGACGCTGTATTCGTGGGAAACTCAAAGTTTTCCTGAAGAAATTAACCCATAGAAGCCGAACTATACATTCAGACAAGAACCAAGAAAATATGAACTGGAGTCTGAGCAACTGTAGCGAAAACAAACGTTGGAAAAGAGGGTAGTAAACGTCGCATGCGACGCCTTGTTTTGCAACCACTGGTTCATTGTAATATATGATTGTGGAATACCAGTACTTGACTTGTATTGATACTAATCTACATGTGTATATATAGTTCAATATAATATATGATTGTGGAATACCAGTACTTGACCTGTATTGATAATAATCTACATGTATAGTTCAATGTAATATATGATTGTGGAATACCAGTACTCGACCTGTATTGATAATAATCTACATGTGTATAGTTCAATGTAATATATGATTGTGGAATACCAGTACTCGACTTGTATTGATAATAATCTACATGTGTATAGTTCAATGTAATATATGATTGTGGAATACCAGTACTCGACCTGTATTGATAATAATCTACATGTGTATAGTTCAATGTAATATATGATTGTGGAATACCAGTACTCGACTTGTATTGATAATAATCTACATGTGTATAGTTCAATGTAATATATGATTGTGGAATACCAGTACTCGACTTGTATTGATAATAATCTACATGTGTATAGTTCAATGTAATACATGATTGTGGAATACCAGTACTTGACTTGTATTGATAATAATCTACATGTGTATAGTTCAATGTAATATATGATTGTGGAATACCAGTACTTGACCTGATAATAATCTACATGTGTATAGTTCAATGTAATATATGATTGTGGAATACCAGTACTTGACCTGTATTGATAATAATCTACATGTGTATAGTTCAATGTAATATATGATTGTGGAATACCAGTACTTGACCTGTATTGATAATAATCTACATGTGTATAGTTCAATGTAATATATGATTGTGGAATACCAGTACTTGACTTGTATTGATACTAATCTACATGTGTATATATAGTTCAATGTAATATATGATTGTGGAATACCAGTACTTGACCTGTATTGATAATAATCTACATGTGTATAGTTCAATGTAATATATGATTGTGGAATACCAGTACTTGACTTGTATTGATAGTAACCTACATGTGTGATGTTACAAAATACAATGAAATATTACCTGTGCACTATTCTCAATGTAGAGGTCCACCATTTCAGTATTCAGAGAGAATACGGCCATGTGCAAAGCAGTATTTCTGAAATAAAGTGGGCAATTTAAGTGTCTTTATTTGTACAGTCACGTCAGTGTGCATATGTTGCTCGTTTGTAATTTGATATTTTAATTATGTTAATAATAATAAAGTTAAATATTTCATGTAACCACATGACAACATGTAATACATGTATATACCAGTAAAATTACTTGAGCTAATTAAATAAGGTAACGACAACTGAAAAACTACTGAGCACGTGTTTTCTCTGGGTTTCAAAATAAAGATGAATAAAAATGCATTGTATTACTAATATTAAATACACAATGTCATATAATGATTAGCTTGTCAAGAGCCTTAAGAACACAAGTCTTGAAAAATCTGGTTCAGCTGTTAATTCTGTAATGCGGCGGGGGGAGAGGGAGGTGTATAAATTCCTTGCGATGGGACCAACAATTGCTATGAAAAAAAAAAAAACCACAGAAATATTTACATAATGTTATCTAAATATGATAAATAAAATGTGGACCTTTGGTAAAGACGTTTTTTTTTTTTTTTTTTTTTTTTAGGGGGGGGGGGGGGGGGGGGGGGGGGTGCTTTCGGGCCTGTATCGAGATTCAATATTAAAACATTTCCTTCCTTCCTTACAGCTGAGCACTTAGCTTACATTTTTTGCACATAATGAAATTTATGCCTTGTATATAGAAAAATAATAGTTAAGTTTCCTCAGGACAAAAGCTTTTGTAATATTGTTTAACAATGTAGACTGTACACATGGTGTTCAACAATATTTAACAATGTGTAAATTTAGGGTCTTTTTTCTTTTCTTTTTTTTAAAGTGGAATAATGTGTAAGGTTTTCTGCAATAATCTTGCTTCTTCCTTTTTCTTTTTTCAATTCTTATTTTTAAAAAATAAACTATTAAAATGTTAACTTGGGTTACAGTAAAGCAAACATTTTCAAGGATGGCCATAATTAAAAGTGTTGTTTGTTTATATAATTATGTACTTATTTTCGTGTTTATATTATATCCAACTAAGGTTCAAACATGCTACCCTGGACATACCTCAACTATCTAGGCTGTCTGTCTCTGCATGTCCAGAACAATGGGTTAGTCATTAGTTGTTAGTGAGACAGATGTCAGTGTATATGGCCTTACATTTACCCACTGAGTCGATTAACTCTTGGTGGGAGCAGTTGGGTGTGTGTGTGGGGTGTTTGGAGTAGAACCCCCCCACCCTGATTCAAGCAATTTTTTTTTTTTTTTCCAATACATTTTCATGGGGAGCATGTCTCGATCTCCTATGAAATTTGCTCGCCAGTCTAGACCCCCCCCACTCCCTCCGCTAAAATTCCTGCACACATGCCTGGGGAGCTGTTGTTTACAGGATGTGAACCCAGTACCTACCAGACTTTAGTCTGAAAGTGTAACCACTACACCACTGAAGCTAGTCTAACTAAGAGTAAAAAGATACTGCCAGGTGACTGATTACCCTTTGGAAGGAAGGAAATGTTTTATTTAACGACACACTCAACACATTTTATTTTTACAGTTATATGGCGTCAGATTTACCCTTTGGAGTCTGTGGCATTAACATCAGCTGAATGGAAGATTAAAGCTTCGGCACAGGCGACATTTCCTGAAACGAAACAAATTAAATCAATAAATGTATCTCATGTATTAAATGGTTGATACATGTACAAAACATGCCAGCAGTCCTCTGTCAATTCAAATGATCATAACCTAAAAAGGGGTTATGCAAAACAAATTGGCATAACAGCTTAAACAGGGGCTGATTATGCTTTAGGTAAGGGGGGTTTCTGAAACAATATGTAAATGTTTATAATTTGAAATCATAAATTTTACATGGACATCAGTTTAGATCTACGTGGTGGGGTTGGGTTTTTTTAGCTAGGGGTAAGGGGGGGGGGGGGGTCTGTGCAACTGGGAAACCCCTATAATCTGCCCCTGCATAACTGTTTTTGTATTACTGAAATACAACACACTGCTAGGACTGGGGGATAGGAGAATTTGGCTCAGTTGGTCGATCTTTGTAACCCATGCAGTGATAAATCACCCACCTGACACACAGTCAGTCTAGGATCGATCCCAATCAGTTAGCCCATTGGGCTATTTCTCATTCCAACCAGTGCACAATACAACTGGTTTATCAAAGGCCATGGTATGTCAGCAGCAGATCAGGAGGGGGGGGGTCCAGGGGTCTGGACTCCCCCTTTTTGAAAACCGACCATAACCTTTAAAGGGAAATATGATTATATTAACTGTTCTGTGTAAAAGGAGAGATCAGTCATCACATTTGGACCCACCCACCCTTTCAGAAATCCTGCATCCACACCTGTATGTGCTATGCCGTCTGTGGAATGGAGCATATAAAATATCACTTACTACTAATGGAACAAATGTTACAATTTTCCTAAGTCTATGTAAAAATTACCAAATTATCTATAATCTATAGTCCTTCCCACTGGGAATGTCTTTTTTCATGTTGTGGAATTTACTACTAGCTATTTATTTTTGAGCTGATTTTTTTCTAAATTGCACACAAAAATAGTGGGTTTTTGTTACGGTATTTCTAAAACACTTTTACTTTTCTTCTTATATCAAACCAAACTGAAATTATATACCAGAAATATTTTTGTAGGAGGATGGGACGGACTATATAATTACATGTATAGTTGTTAAACAAAACAAACTTTAGCTTTTTCTGTACAGGATGGATCTATACCTTGTTGTTTAAAACCTTACCATTTAATGCTGCAATAATAAGGGGAGTGTACTCTGACCCTTTCTCGTGGCAGTTGATGTCCAGATGATTCAACTGTAGCCGGATTCTCTTTCCTGGATCAGGTGTGTTGATAACAATATTGGGATCTGTCAAAAGTTTCTGAAATCAAAAATTAAAATTAGAATTGTAATACTATTAATATTTCTGATGTAATTTTTTACTGTTAATTTACAAATAGTTAGGGAATATATAACCGGCCTCACTGGTGCAGTGGTTAAGCCATCGGACTACAGGCTGGTAGGTACAGGGTTCAGGGTTCGCAGCCCAGTACTGGATTCAACCCAGAGCAAGTTCTTAAAGGCTCAATGAGTAGGTGTAAGGCCACTACACCCTCTTCTCTCTCAATAACCACTAACCAACTAAAAACTAACCCACTGTCCTGGACAGACAGCCCAGATAGCTGAGGTGTGTGTGCCCAGGACAGTGTGCTTGAACCTTAATTGGATATAAGCACGAAAATAAGTTGAAATGAAATGAAAAGGAACATGTAACAGTAAAGCTGCAAGCACAGCTCTCTTAGTTATAGAAATAATTAGTAATGTTAAAGAACTTGATCATTAAAGAAAGCTGAACACAATATAGGAAACGTGCTAACACAAATCATTCCTCCATATATAGATTTCCTACAGTGACTGCAATAAAAACAGTATTTTGCTCCATTGCAACAACATTTCAGTGTAATGTGACACAATAATAATAATACTGTCAAAAATATATAAGCTTATAAATTTTTTTTACATACACGTGCTGTTAAAATAATGCCACATACAGGTAAACATTTTACAAAGTTTTAACATGTTTGCACATTAAAGCTACTTTTGTTCTGAATCAGTCATTAAACTAAATCATGAAGCACGGTCAGTCTGGGATCAATTCCCGCCAGTGTGCCTATTGGGCTATTTTTCGCTCCAGCCAGTGCATCATGACTGGTACATATCAAAGCTTGTGGCATGTGCTATCCTGTCTATGGGATGATGCATATATATGATCATTTGTTACTAATGAAAAAAATGTAGTGGGTTTCCTCTCTAAGACCAAATGTCATATACCAAATGTTTGACATCCAATAGCCGATGATTAATAAATCAATGTGCTCTAGTGATGTCGTTAAACAAAACAAACAAACATGAACAAAATCAAGAACAGACATTCAGCTTACCATGGTTATTACATGATGTAAAGAAAGTTGAGAACAGTATTCCACAAAATCTTTTGAACAAAAACATGACCATTTGAATTTTAATCAATGGCAAAGACCCAGGAATTATCGCTCTTTATGAGGGTGCTCGCATACT
This sequence comes from Gigantopelta aegis, assembly GCF_016097555.1. NCBI lineage: Eukaryota > Metazoa > Mollusca > Gastropoda > Neomphalida > Peltospiridae > Gigantopelta > Gigantopelta aegis. The sequence continues at coordinate 58,554,806 of NC_054701.1, read as the reverse complement.
TTACATCCTACTATCTCACTGTAACCCAGGTTTTTCAGTAACTAGTGTTTTGAAGCCACTAATCAAATAACATTACTTTGTCTGCTACTGTATGAACAGGGAAGGTGGTCATATTTTTTCAGAAGATGGGGCATTGAACAAATTAAGAATGGTTATATAGACTTCATAACGGATCGATTCGGTGACAAAACAAAAACAAAACGTGAATCACTGGAGAACGAATGAATGAATGAATGAATGTTTAACGACACCCCAGCACGAAAAATACATCTGCTATTGGGTGTCAAATTATGGTAATGCAAACAATTAAAGTGATGATCAACATCAATACAAAAATTCAAAATTTAAATAAAAACACAGTTTAAAAAAACTGTGCAAAAACACAATATCACAGATAGATACTGACTTTTACTCAAAATTTCAATTTTGCACTGTATTGGCCATTCTCAAAGAGAATGTTACACCCCTGCACCACGGTGAGGTTACAGCACATGCAGGGGCACTGGAGAACGAGACATTTGTATGTCATTGCCAAACACCTATCCATTTTCGGTGTGTGGATTTTTTCTTTATCATTTTTATTTAAATAAAATTTAGTTGCAATATTATATTTTCTTCTTTTTTTATGTATACATGTTATATGGACATTTGTTTATGTATATTCATAATTGTTGACCGCTTTTTGGTGAGGGGGAGGGTGCTGCATGGTGTGTTTGCAAGTACTTCGTCCTATTCCCCATTAATCATGTTTGTCGTTGATTTATTTTTATTTTATTTTTTTTAATCAGTATTTGAAAGTGGGGATGGGGGTACTGTCAGTTCAAAAGTCAGGTGTATATTATTGCTTGCTTTTTTATATTAAGTGTATAGGCCTATATATAATTGTTTATTTTACATTTTACATATTTAATATTTATTTGTGTTAACTTTAATTAAAACAAATTGGGGTGAGAGTGTGGGTTTTTTGGGGTGGGTTTTTTTCATTAAAATAATTAATTAAAAATAAATATTATGTTGAAACATTTGGTAGAATTTACACTATGCTGCAAACAAATAATTTGTGGTTTTAAAAATATTCGAGAGCGATAGTTTCGTTTGCACACCACTCGTGTAAGTATACATGTAGTTTGCATAACCCATTTTTTGTTCATGCATTGAATCTATCACATCATTTACATTATAGGTTAAGTACAAACAAAATAGGTTACTGAATTTATTTTTGCATAACACATGGATACATGGGCTGTTTATTTTATTTTATTTTTCTTCTACTAAACCTTTTTTGTTACCAAACCCTGCAGCATTTCGTAGACTTATATTATTTATTTTTACATTTAGCCATTCTATGCTTCAGTCACCATACATGCTCATGATTAGGCTGGGAATAATAGGATATACCTATCGGTGTGTTACGAAAATACAATTTGGAATGTTGGTGATCGGTTCCTGTTGTACACACATGTATATACATGTACATACATGTACATCATCAGTAGTAGTAGAACATTTATGTTGTTTACCTCTTTTACACAGTACTACACAAAACAATTTTGGCTAAAACATTTTCATTATGGCAAATAAAAATCCCACTTGGCAATTTGTTTGGCAACAGGTATTTTTAATCTTCGATAAGCCCTGAGTTCATCAAGTATTATGACTGTGACAGACCAAGCGAGATCAAACCACCTCTGTGGATCCATTCACCTGATTGGGTTGTTTCTCATTCCAACCAGTGCATAACAACCGGACAAAGGCTGTGGTATGTGCCTTCCTGTCTGTGGGAAAGTGCATATAAAAGATCCCTTGCTGCATTAGGAAAAATGTAGCGGGTTTCCTCTGATGACTACGAGTCAGAATTCCCAAATGTTTGACATCCAATAACCGATGATTAATTAATCAGTGTGCTCTAGTGGTGTCATGGAACAAAACACACTTTTTTTCAGCCTAAGCGAAGATGAGCTGTAAATAAATAATGTTAACAAAGAAATAAAACTAAACTGATAAGTAATGATAATAATAAAAACATTTTAAATTTCAGTTTCAGTTTAAAGACAGTTCAAAATTATATTCATAAAAAGTTTTATGAAATATGTGGGCAACCAAGAGGTGATGTTGGGCAACCAAACTTCAGCTACTGGTTGCCCACCGGGCAACAATCACAATTTCACATTTGTGCACCCCTGTAATTTATGTTGTTTAAATTTTTCACACAAACAAGTATTAGTACAAAGATAACAGTAAATCAGTGATATATGAATGAATAACAAAGTATATGACATTGTGTAGCATGTTTATGAAACAATTATAACAGGAAGTATATAAACATTGCAAAAGTGTCATCACATAATAGATATAGGTTACCAGGTTCATACTATATGGTAACCTAGCTGAAGTTCTGTAAAACAATTACAATGCCAGATATATGACCTATAACATCTTGGCAATGGAAGGAAGGAAGGAAATGGTTTATTTAACGATGTACTCAGCACATTTTCTTTATGTTTATATGGCATTGGACATATGGTTTAATGAGGACCACACAGATATTGAGGGAGGAAACCTGCTGTCACTACTTCATGAGCTACTCTTTTCGATTAGCAGCAAGGGATCTTTTATATGCACCATCCCATAGACTGGATAGCACATACCACGGCCTTTGATGTACAGGGTGCACTGGCTGTAGCAAGAAATAGCCCAATGGGCCCACTGATGGGGATCGATCCCACACCGACCACCCATCAAGCGAGCGCTTTACCATTGGGCTACGTCCCGTGCTCTTGGCGATGGGTGTTAAAATAGCACACGGCTTAAATTCAATGTTTGATGGGTTGTTTAATTTTTTAACAGATAGGGGTTTTTTTTAGGGAAAATTTGGGATTTGTAAAAATTAAGTAAATTTTCTATTGTATGATATGGCACCAACAAAAACAGTACACCCACACAGTGTTCGAGATTAACGGTATCCCGATATCCCGGGGATACCAGAATTTAATTTTGGATACCAGACTTCAAGAACCCAGTATCCCACTGGGATGCCATATAATACTAAATTCTCAGGTGGGATACTGGCCAAGAAATTTAATCTCGAACACTGCCAAAAAATATTATCATCAATGTCCCTAACTGTTATGCTTCAAAGTATGTTGTGTTTGTTTTCTCGTGCACTGTTCATGCAAGCAACATTGGGTGGGGGGTTTTCTTTACATTTCGGGAACATTTTCATTAATTAAAAATAAAAAGTTTGTTTTGTTTAACGACAACTCTAGAGCACATTGATTGTTAAGACAGTGAGCCTTAACTCAAGCATGCATTTATAAAGTGGAGTATACCGAAAATACTGGTCGATATTGGTATTGTGTCAATTCCGAATACCATTAATGTTCAAAATAAGCACTTAATTGTCCATTTGTCCTGACAAGTAAAAATCTGCTTGGACAAGCAAAATGTACCTCAGTGGTTGTCCAGTGGACAAGTAAAAATGTTCAATGCTTGAATAAAACAAGTAATTTATTTGGACAAGTAAAAATATTGCTGGACAAGTAGATTTCTCGATGTACTTGTCCGGTGGACAAATTAAAAATTCTGCTTATTTCTATCGCTGCCCATATATACCAATACCAAGGTAAAGTACCAGTACCAATACCGAACCTCATATGTTAATACTGCCCAACTTTATTTATTTCTTAAAATTAGCAACATCGGATTCACTTGACTTAATTAGTAGGAGCTGACTTAAAATGGAGGAAGATGAATTAACATTCGATGTTCAGAACCCCCCGAACTCCCCCAGCAAAGCGGTGAACTGACTGCTCCTGTATGACAAACTGAGTTTTTCCTTTTAAAAAATATTAATCAAAGTATTCATCCACTGTACATTGCGCCTATGTCAGAAAAATAAATTTTTTTACTTTAGTTATAACTAATACACTTTCCTGTTTACTGAATGATTACAAGGCTCAAACTTAACGACGGCACCGACAGCAATTGCTGTTGTTGAGATATACATAAATTGTTGTAGGTCAGGAGCATCACCAATGGCACAAAATTGCCGTCGGTAAAGCTCCTCAACAATGGCAAAATGCATATACCTGATGTACATTATATGCCAATCTAATGAAAATTAGCTCCACTATTACATGTGGATCTAACACCAGCCAGTTGGAGCTCATGTCCACCAATCAAACCCTTACTTGCAGAATCCTGCCAATGTTTTAAAACTAACAACACTGCGTAGTCCCCAATGTCCAGGTAACATTTCGTCTGTAAATAATAATTTAAATATTGACCAATCACACTTCGCCTTTTATAACGTTATTTGGGAGCATACAAATTCTAAAAATATCGGGCGAGTCTATTTTAGTGGCCGCAGTATAGCGAACCATACCAATACGTACGGGGTGGGTTATCAGTCTTCAATTTTACATTAAAAATTATTTATTTATTTATAAAATTTAAAAAAACCTAAATCAGTCTTCAGTTTTACATTACAAATTATTTATTTTATAAAATAAAACATGTTTTAAGGCATTCGTAATTCACACGAAACATGTCGTATACCCTCAGGATAATTCGGAATGTTTTCAAATTATTTTTAAATCATTGGCAGGATTCTGCAAGTAAGGTTTTGATTGGTGGACATGAGCTCCAACTGGCTGTCTTTAGATCCACATGTAATAGTGGAGCTAATTTTAATTAGATTGATTATATGCCAGTGTATTATAACATTTGTACATTTAAAATATGTCTACATACAACAAAACAACCTTTCAGTCATGTTTATTTGCTGCAAAAGTTAGTTTTAAAAATAAATGCCATAGGTAGGGTAAAAATTAATTGCTGTTGGAGACAAATTCTTAAGTTCGAGCCCTGTGGTTGTACACTTTTATTGACAAGAATGGATTCATGTTATATCCATGAGGTTGAATTTTTTACATTAACTGATTGAAATATATTTTATTTTACATACCATATTTGAAAAATGTAGAATATTCTTCACATATAATATCGTGTTTGTGTTTTTGACATTAGTTTGGGATGGTGATGGTATACAAAATGTGTCTCATATCATAATATACATGTAGAACTAAGGTCGACGGCAGCAGTCACTTTTCAAACTCTTGTTTTGGCTAAAAGTTTTACATAATAAATATAACATAATGTTACCGTACTTTCACTTCAAAGCCATATTTCATAACTAGTACAATTTTTTTTATTACAAAGTTTTTTCCAAACACAGTCATGTTCTTCTGTAATTCTTAAACAAAACATTTTCAATAACAATTTTACATTCTGAAAACGGAAATCTCATGTACCCATGCAGTTTGTTGTAATTGTAAAGAAATGCCAAGTGACGTCATTGGAAAACTGACATCATTCAAATTGAAAATTAGCTATATTATTACAATGTTCCATCACATTAAAATAAAATAAATACCTTGACCCCTGTCAAAATTGTTCCAAACTACATGTGACTGCATGTCGAAAGCCCAAACGCATAAGTTATAAACCCAGCGCCCTCAATAGTTTAAGAAGTAGCAGGCTACAACAGTGATGATAGCAGGGGGCAAAGTGGGGGGTCTGGGGGCCCTCCCCTAGAAACATTTGAAAAATCGAACCTCTGAGATGCATTCTCATGGCCTCTGTTAGCGCAAATCAGTCACCATCCATTAAATAGGCGGTGGCAAAAGCTGTTTCAGGCGGCAATTTGCCGCCGGAGACCGGGTACTTTTGAGGGCTCTGTAAACCTGGGCTCAGATTTTACGAAACCATCTTAGTGCTATGAAATGGTAAAACCTTTTTTAATTTCAACCTTATTTTCGTGCTTATACCCAATTAAGGTTCAATCATGCTGTCCTGGGCACACACCTCAACTATCTGGGCTGTCTGTCCAGGACAGTGGGTTAGTGGTTAGTGAGAAAGAAGAGGGTGTAGTGGTCTTACACCTACCCATTGAGTCGTAACTTGCTCTGGGTGGGAGCCGGTCCCGGGATGCAAACTCAGTACGTACCAGCCTTATAAATATCCGATGGCTTAACTATGACACCACCGAGGCCGCTATGGTAAAACCAGTGTAGGCGATGATATCACTACAACACATCATAGCTTATGATGCTTTTACAATTTTGTAGTGGTAAGACTGAAGAAGAAGGAAATGTTTTATTTAACGACACACTTAACACATTTTATTTATGGTTATATGGTATTGGACATAATGGTTAAGGACCACACAGATACTGAGGGAGGAAACCCGCTGTCGCCACTTCATGGGCTACTGTTTTTGATTAGCAGCAAGGGATCTTTTATATGCACCATCCCATAAACAGGATAGCACATACCACGGCCTTTGATGTACCAGCTGGTACCAGTACATGTAGATTTTGGTGAAAAATGCCATCAAAATATTGTTTAAGTGTTCTGTCTGACGCCCACCCCTTCAGATTATTATTATTATTATACTTTCTTCACTCTCTTCCAGTCTGTTTGGAGTGTTCCTCTCACTCTTCCACAAACAATGTTTAAATTAAAAAACAAATCACCTGCAATTTAGACTGGTCATTTTGTTTCACTGCTTTTATCAAATCACTTTCTTTCACCATTTTAAGTCTGAATACTCAGCTGCAATAACGTTGCTGAAGTCAACTTTCAAAGCCAAGTAACTTTAGCCAGTTTAGCCTAAACAAGGAACTAGGAAGTATCAACTCGGTAATCGGAACATTTCGGCAGATGTCCATTCGGTACCTCTCGGTCCATTCGGACTACATCGGTCGATTACGGATTCACCAGAACACCTTGGTCGATTTAATACGGTTTTTTGTACATTTTTCTTTGACAGAAGACCGCGTTACACATTTGAATACACTATGCATTGCACACATAATTTCTAATGACGTAGCTTGTTTACTGTCTTTACGGCGGCAATATAGTTTTATTTGTGTTGCGAACTGAATTTAAAGCGGGTCCAGAAATCAAGAGAGGAAAAATAGAAAAAGGAACGAAAACAATGGCTGCGCCCAGTAATTCAGTTGTGACGTTTTGTTTGTTGATAAATATTTGTAGTTCTATTGTTATTGTTCTCCTAAACAAATGGCTTTATTCAAATTATGGATTTCCAAATATGTCTTTAACATGCATTCATTTTGTAATAACCACCTTTGGGCTACTTTTGTGCAAAATGGGAAATCTTTTCCAACCTAAAAGTTTGCCGTTTTTTCAAATGCTTCCTCTGGCATTGACATTTTGTGGTTTCGTTGTGTTCACCAACTTATCACTTGAAACTAATACTGTTGGAACATATCAGTTAATAAAAACAATGACTACGCCTTGTATTATTGTCATACAAACAAACATTTACTCCAAGAGCTTCTCATGGAAAGTAAAAGCAACACTGGTAAGACTCAAGAGTAGTCTGATATGTCACTTATGTGATATGAATGACCCATGATCATGGGTTATAGTGAAAATGGGCAAAATATCCGCTCGGTAACCCCCATCATTCATTCCATATATAAATCCGATCATAAAATCTCTTTACATTAATGGGGGGGGTGGGGGATAGTTTTCCGTGAAAATGGACATGCTAAAATGGAACCAAATTAGACAAAACGGAGCCTAGCCAGGGGCAGCACAGTGTAAAAAATAGTGGTATGGCTCATGGTTGCCAGACTCGCCTTTCAAATTACTTGTAAGGACATTTTCACCTGTGGATATAGCAAATATAACCCCCACACACACACATACACAAAAGTAGTATGGCCATGCCGTACCTCTTTGAAAAGTGGTACGGCCATGGCTGTACCATCTGCGATGCCCCTGCTACCGTTGGCTAAAATGGTACCAAAATATAGACACCAAAATCATCTAACTATTATGTTTCTATCAACAGTTTTATGCATTTCTTTTTCGGCACTCATCTGATGACCTATGCACTGGCCAGTTAAAAAAATAACAATTTTCTGGCTTATGCTATAAATTACAGAATTCCACCAAATACATTCTTGAAGCTAGGAGTATTCCATGCTCAAATCAACTGTCAAAGTCTTTAACTTCAGAAATATTTACATGTCTCTATGCCGGGATGTAGATACAAGTGTTACTTTTCTGACTGTGTCAAATTTGCATTTAGCTTTTCTAAAATTAAATTTTTTTTTTTAATAAATATTAATATTGTTATATTCTAGTGCTACTAAAATAGAGATTTCAAGACTTGGTACAACTTTAATTAGCAATACAAAAAATTGGGTCTTCAGTTTAAATGCATGTAGTACTCATCAGCGTTTCTGCCAAAAAGAAATGTTTGGGTGTGGCGCTATGGAATTAAATGCAACCACAGTCAGCAGGAGGTATGGGGGGGGCCTCCCCCAGAAACAAAATGGGTTAAGTTTAGGGTTAGGATTAAGAAAATCATACAGTAATTATAAAAATTATAAATTTTGTCAAAAGGTTAACTTTAAAAACAAAATCTGCAAAAACATTTGGGTATGGTGCCAAGCTGGTTTTACCCTCTGGCAGAAACCCTGCTCATAGTAGAGTGGAAAACATGTTTTCATATTCATGAACCTGCAGAGATACATGTACTGTATCCTGTAGTTTTATGTATACGTACTTTTCTTTATTACCAAGAATATCTTGTTACAAATTTATAGGGTAGAATGTTTAGTGTGTACAATTTCATTTTGAAATAAAATTGTCCTATTTCTTTTAGATTCCTATCACAATTGGAGTTTTCCTAAATTCTTATTATGATGTCAAATTCAACTTCACTGGCATTGCATTTGCAGCGATTGGAGTGCTTGTAACTTCAGTTTATCAGGTGGTAAGTAAAACAGATTTATCATATATGTGATACATGTATGTACAGTGTATCTATACTTTTGACAGTTCTATTCTAGAATTTATAGCCTAGACCACAGAAACAATAGGGTAAAAGTAAAAGGTACACAAACATATTTGTATGGATATGATAAAGTGACCATTGGTTAGTGCGTATCCAGAGTTAGAATTATCACATCCTATGCATAATCATACAATTTTGATTTAAAAACAACGAATTTTGCAATTGTGACACCATGCGGCCGCCATACAATTTCTTGTTTGTTTTACCGGAAGCTGACCTGATTCCAATGAAGATTCAAGAGCGCGCTTGTTTGATTTGGAGCTATTTTCGTCAAAATACTGGTAAGTGTTCTTTATGTCATTATGGTTTGTATGATTTACCTGTTTTCATGTCTACGGGATTTTACACCCACTGCAGACGATTTTAAATTTTTTTTATTTTATTATTATTTTTGACGATCGAGGACATGGCATTCGGGCACTGTCGTTTCAGCTTCATACACAATAAATATCATATATTTTATCGTAGTTTCACTTTAGATCTATCTTTGATACATGGTAAAAAATATATTTTACAATATTTTCTTCAAACAGTCGAATGCATTCATAACCATCAAACAAAACAATTCCAGCATTGTGAAAATGGAAGTGTCATGCGGCTTAGACTATTATTATTTGTTGGGATATGCAAAGTAATGTCATACAAATAGTGACGTCATTCGGATGCAAACAGCTATGGGATGCAGCTTTTTAGATTATTTTCACCCTTGTAATTAATCGGCAGCTCCAACCCTATTGTACAGACATCAATCCTATCTGAATATTTATCTTTTTCACAAATGCAGAGATAATATTTTATTGCAAATATTTTTGAAATTTACCATCCGTCAAATTTAACTTGATAATAGAGCAACTGAATATGCATAATAATTAATAAACTGGTTTGTGAGGGGGAAATGCAGGGCTCACCCTGGATCAAAAATACTTGTAGCCAAAATATTAGCCAAATGGAATTTTTATTAGCCATACTGAAAATGATTTAGCCAAATTTCTTTTCCGCAGTACTGTATTGAGTATTTATATATGAATATGAAAATGTATCTTTTTTCAGCTAATTGTGTACAAACTGGAATAAATAGGAATAACAAAACCACAATGGGGGTAGAGGCAGGTAATACATTACTTCGATTTTTCAGCGGGGGTGGGGTTGGGATGGGGTTACGCAATATTTTCAGAGTTTGAAGCCAGTACCCCATACACCCAACCCTATTTCTAAGGCCTATGACATTAAATTAACAAACATACAGAAATATGGGGGTGGGTTGGATGTTTATGGAATATGGTTTTTTTTTTCTTTCTTCGTTTTTTCCCAAATAAAAATTTGAGAGCTTTTATTTTTTTATATATATAGAGCTCATTATTTCTTTAAATAGCAATCTTTACGTTAGTTTCAATTTATTTATTTTTTCTTTGCTTTTTTTTAAGTGACCCGTCAATTCCCCACCCCAAACAATTTCATAATTTGTGCCATGTTGTTACGGTTGATTTCAGCGTCGTGTTAAATGCTTGTTGTGATTTCTGCTTACAAAATTTAAATACTGCATGTTCATTTCCGGCGATCGCGATCTGCATGGGTACGAAATTAACAAAGACAAAGGAATAAACAAAAACTGCAGTTAGGTATTCATTGATGCGAATAACTATTGTTTTTCTACAAATTTACATCAAGATTTACTTTTGCGTTATCGTATTGTTTAATGTTCGCAACGATGTCTCTTGACACGCGGGTGTCGGCTGACTCTGAAAAGCGTGACGTATATTCCACTGAGAGCTGTCCTCAGTTCAGCCAACGAACGGTCTGGCTGAACTCGGCCCTTGAGATGGCCTACATGTCTTTCGGCCCTGAACTGGCATGTGTATTCAAATTGACACGCATTGACGGTCTGTTTTTATTACTTTGGTTCAAAGATTTTACAAAGTAAAAATAACAAGCTACAGATCTTCCAGACATTGCTGTCATACATGCTGAATGCATGCCGTTAAAAGTAATAACCGTGATTATTAAAATACGCAAACATCATAAGGCCGTTTCTCGTTACCGGTCGCGAGATCGCTATTACGCTAATTGAATATTTGGTAGTATTATTATGTTTAAGGTGTCGGATAGATTATGTAACCGTTTGTTCACATCAGAAGACAGAAAATGGCTTAGCCAAAATTTTAGCCACTTGCAAATTTTATTAGCCATTTTTTGTAAAAATTAGCCAATGGCTAATTTGGCTACCGACAGCGCGAGCCCTGAAATGTATGGCTGACCAAATGGGTCAAAGTATTATTGTTATTATTTGCATTTTTATTAATAAGTTATTTTTGTTTTGTCGATAATTCAACGTTGTAAATTCATTTTGTTACTCAGTGTGTGATTGTTCCCTTTGAAGAACTAATTTCTTAAAAGAACATGGGCTGTTAAATAATTACGTAATGTTAAGGGTAGGTACGGGATGTTGTAAAGAATTGACTAACGTTATGAAAAAAACACAAAACTGGACCAATGTACTAATTATTTTATTTATAAAGTCAGTGCAGAGTATTTGTTCTTTTCTCTGGCATTTAAAGGCATATTGTCACAGACTATTGACTATTAAATGATCTAACAAAGTATTTCCCGTAACGATATAAATTTGATTTGTCCCTAAATGTACATTTATTCAACTATCTGCGTAACCACTATACTCCACTTATTAATGATATTTTGTAAAAATAACTGAATTATGGCAATGGTCCATAATTTAAAAAGTAAAATTGCTGAGAGGGTTGACATGGATTTCACTCCATCATGGTTCAGTTAGGATGATGTGATAGCCAGATTTGGTTTTCAAAAATTAGATGTGATTTTCATTTATTATCCATTTTTAGTGAAATAAGGTCCTTACATCCGTGACAGTATGCCTTTAATAATAATAATAACACACACACACACACCACTTTATAGGAGTTGGTCGTAATGTTACAAAATGTTATAATGGGGCGTCGTTGAAGGCCCACGTACACAAATTCATGTTAAATTCAACCTGCATACATGTTAACCGTACATTTTGGTTTTTAGGGACATAATTCTGAAAGACCATGGAGCTGTGTGCACTGTGCGAAAAGACCATCAACGTGGATGGGAAGACTGTCATACCAACTACTAGTGGAAGAGACTCTAAAACACTGACCAGGAAACTGACTGTCAAGTAGAGCTGGAAGCAGTTCCCAAACTTGAGTTCCCTCATATTTGAAAATGATATTGTTGTGTGTAGCGAGTGAATTCGAGGGCAGGGAAGATCTTGAAGTGATCTCAGACTCTTCCTTGCACAACAAACTATTGAAGGGTGAACTGTCACATGGCTCTGTGAAAAACAATGACCATCTCACCAGGATCAGCAGAAAGCTGCATGAAACGAAACTGATATTGACTGGAAGAACTAGTGAACTATGGATGCAGTATATGTCTATGGCTGATATAATAAAATGTTTTCTGGATGCTGGTTCCTTCACCGGTCAGCTGTACATAAGATACTCCCATATCTTGCTGTAGCTGGACACAACTTATATACAAACTCTGCTATCTGTTCCTGCAACAGATAACCAAACTTGACAAAACTGACCAGGTTGTCGATAAACGCTTCACGGATGGATACCATGTCGTGAGATAAGCAACATATACTAGGATGGCATTTCACCAGATTTTACTATTGAGCAGACCCTGATGCGCAGTGTAAAACAGCAGATGGCCTCATTCAAGGGACAAAAACAACGGAATCGCAACATGCAAAGTGAGTGCATCCCATGCCAGCATGTGCTGATATTAGCAATGTCATGCAGGAAGTCACTGGAACTCAGCGACGTACGAGCGAACAGCACAGAGAGTTGGATCCACACAAACGGCAAAGGACACAGAGGATATGATTGTGATTACATCCTACCTTTGGGAACGAAATCAATTTGCTGACGGTCCCACCCTTAGAAACATTGCTATTGGTGTTATCTCGAAAATTCATTTGTCAACGTTAACACGACAAAGACATTTTTTTTTATGTCGGTCTTAAAATTCTCAAAGCCAAACAGCAGCAGAGATTACCCTGAAGAAGAAGGAAGTCCAGATGCAGGAGAAAAACATGTCTGTAACGTGGATGGTAGGCCACAATCAGTCGACCTGCAACTTCTTTTGCAATGTGTCATAACAGCAGCCAATACCATCTCTGATGACATAAAATAAGGCAGCACTGGCAAATGAGCTTTGGAAACTTGTTCTTGTCAATGGTAACGCTCTTAGTCCGTTAGTACAAAATGACGTACAGTTAGTAATTGATGAAAGCTCCTTACTTCATTGACTGAATACTATCCTGAAGCTGTTGTTGTGATTGGCAGATTGCCAAGACCCACAACAAAATAAATGACCCACATAAGGCGTGCTAAGGTATGGAAAGCGAATGCTGTTCATTTTGTGCCTGATATGATGCTCAGATCTACAAAAGAGCATTTGTTTGTTTTTTACCAAAGAGAACAAGCAGCGTTCCATTTGTGCCCTTCGCAGTTCTTTGGAAAATACATGAACAATCATTTATGCAAAAGCTGATGCTGACTTACAGATTGTCACTGCAACAACAGAGTGTGCAAAAAGCAATGTTACTGCAATGGTTGGAGAAGACACTGATCTGCTCATTGTGTTAGTACATCACACTCTAACTGGCTCACATGACGTCTTAGTTTATTTGGACAAACAAACTTGTCGGTTCATTTGTGAGATTTTTCTTAACAGTTCGGGAACATTTTCATTAACAATAAAGTTTAGACAAATAAGTATCTAAATATAACACTTTACAACCTCCTAAAACCAATAATTTTACTAAGTAATTTTTGTATATTCATTAAAAGTACCAATATCAGGTCCACATGGCTTGTAGAAATTGACTTAAAATGGAGGAAGCTGAATTAACATTAGGTGTCACATGACCTCACACGTGCCAGCTCAACAAGGCCAAATCATTTATTTTTAACAACTTCCATGCCTATTTCTAGAATGTTTTTTCAATTATTATATTTGATTTCCAAAACGTATTCTGCATTTTGTGACCCTACTGTAGTGAATAATAGACCTAATACATTCAGAACAATTGCAAATAATTCTGAGTGTATAAATTGTTTTAATTAATAATGTTCACTTCATTAGAAAATTTATATTTTACAAACTATCAACTGGTATGGACGCATTGCCTGTCTGTATTAACATCAATTGCTGTCAGCGATCATGGGGGGAAAAGAGGTAAACTGACTACTCTTGAGAAATTGAAATTTTCCTTTTAAAAATATTAATCAAAGTGTTCGTTCACTGTGCATAGTTGAAAAACTTATTTTACCATGTAGTGGCTTTAAAAAATTGAAAATGACGAACCGCGCAGGCGTGACAAAGTTATTTTTCCAAACGCACGTGCTAGAACAGTTAGAAACAAAAATGGTTTCCTGTTGACTGGACGGTGTTATACTCATGTTTACTAGAATGGATTCGTTTTACATCCATGTTGATTTATTTTTTCTTTAACTGATTGGAATATGTTTTATTTCATGTAATCAATTGAAAAATATATAATATTTTTTCTGCAAGTATCGTATTACTGTTTTTGTCATTGGCCGAACGCAGTTTGGGACGTCGATGGTAGTTGTTTACATAATGATGTCATCAAATCAATATTAAATAACTATGCAGAGCCACACACATTTCTAACTTTTGCAATATGTAGAGATGGTCTTTGTGATAGTGCTACATCACAAAAAACTTGTGTACCAATTTGATTTAGGTCATAGTTAATTTTGCCACAGGGCTACCACACTATTAATGAGAATTGATTTCTTTCTTTAGATAAGTAGCTGCATGCCATAACAGTATGTTTAATCTGCATGTAATGATCTATCCGTCCATACTTGGGTAGACACATCCATCGATCCATCCATCCATCAATGCATCCATCCATCCATCAATCCATCCATCCATCCATCCATCCATCCATCAATACATTCATCCATCCATCAATCCATCAATGCATCCATCCATCCTTTCATCCATCAATACATCCATCCATCCATCAATGCATCCATACATCCATCAATCCATCAATGCATCCATCCATGCATCCATCCATCCATCCCATCATCCACCCATCAATGCACATACACATTTACATACAGGTACATGAATAACAAATTAATATTTTGGTGGCCGAATATTGCATGATAATTGTGAAACTGGTTTTCTTACATTTGGATGGATTGAAGCAATTGGAATTAAAACATGAACTGATTTAAATTACGTAAATATCAGTAAACAAAACCCAGGAGTTATGTATGAACCTGTACAACACAAGTTAAACACAAACCGATTTAACCTGAGACTGTTTTCTGTTATAGTTTGTTGGTGAGAAGCAACACAAGTTAAACACAAACCGATTTAAACTGAGAATGATTTTCATGTGGTAGTTGGTTGGTTAAAAGCAACATGAGTTAAACACAAACTTATTTAAACTGAGACTGTTTTTTTTCGTGTTGTAGTTGGTTGGTGAGAAGCAACACAAGTTAAACACAAACTGATTTAAACTGAGACTGTTTTTCATGTTGTACATGTAGTTGGCTGGTGAAGAGCAAACCAATTTAACCTGAGAATGTTTTTCTGTACAGTTGTAGTTGGTTGGTGAGAAGCAACAGAAGTTAAACACAAACCGACTTAACCTGAGAATGATTTTCATGTTGTAGTGGGTTGGTTAAAAGCAACACGAGTTAAACACAAACCGATGTAAACTGAGACTGTTTTTCATGTTGTAGTTTGTTGGTGAAAAGCAACACACGTTAAACACAAACCAGTTTAAACTGAAACTGTTTTTCATGTTGTAGTTTGTTGGTGAAAAGCAACACAAGTTAAACACAAACCAATGTAAACTGAGACTGTTTTTCATGTTGTAGTTGGTTGGAGAGAAGCAACACAAGTTAAACACAAACCAATGTAAACTGAGACTGTTTTTCATGTTGTAGTTGGTTGGAGAGAAGCAACACAAGTTAAACACAAACCAGTTTAAACTGAGACTGTTTTTCATGTTGTAGTTTGTTGGTGAAAAGCAACACAAGTTAAACACAAACCAGTTTAAACTGAGACTGTTTTTCATGTTGTAGTTTGTTGGTGAAAAGCAACACAAGTTAAACACAAACCAGTTTAAACTGAGACTGTTTTTCATGTTGTAGTTTGTTGGTGAAAAGCAACACAAGTTAAACACAAACCAGTTTAAACTGAGACTGTTTTTCATGTTGTAGTTGGTTGGAGAGAAGCAACACAAGTTAAACACAAACTGATGTAAACTGAGACTGTTTTTCATGTTGTAGTTGGTTGGAGAGAAGCAACACAAGTTAAACACAAACCGATATAAACTGAGACTGTTTTTCATGTTGTAGTTGGTTGGAGAGAAGCAACACAAGTTGAACACAAACCGATGTAAACTGAGACTGTTTTTCATGTTGTAGTTGGTTGGAGAGAAGCAACACAAGTTCAACACAAACCGATGTAAACTGAGACTGTTTTTCATGTTGTAGTTGGTTGGAGAGAAGCAACACAAGTTAAACACAAACCGATGTAAACTGAGACTGTTTTTCATGTTGTAGTTGGTTGGAGAGAAGCAACACAAGTTAAACACAAACCGATGTAAACTGAGACTGTTTTTCATGTTGTAGTTGGTTGGAGAGAAGCAACACAAGTCAGTGCTAACTCTGCCACTAGCCAAATTCGCCAATTGCGAATTTCAGGAACAAATGACGAATTATATTTTGATTTGGCGAAAATATTTCATGTAATACATCATGAAGTTAAATAAAAAATAAAAATATACTGTGTCCACAGGGACGCATGTGTATGCAATATGGTGCGTCCTATTCTTGATCGCTGCGTCAGGGACCCGGGACTCTGGGTCTGTGAGAACCCTGACATGTAATTGGTATTTTGTTGAAAAATAACAGTGGATTTTGTATATTTAAAGATAATTTAGCGAATTGTTTTGCTCACCCAGAGTTACATGTAGCCCTGTCAAGTTAAACATAAACCAATTTAAACTGAGATTGTTTTTCATGTTGTAGTTGGTTGGAGAGAAGCAATCTGATTTAACCTAAGACTGTTTTTCCTGTTGTAGTTGGTTGGAGAGAAGCAATCTGATTTAACCTGAGACTGTTTTTCCTGTTGTAGTTGGTTGGAGAAAAGCAACATGAGTTTCAGGTGAACTCGATGCAGCTACTGTACTACCAGGCACCGCTGTCCGCCCTGCTCCTGATCTGCGTGATTCCGTTCTTTGAACCAGTCAACCAGTACCACGGCCTGCTGTTCAGCTGGCCACTCGAAGCTCTGGTAAACAACTCTTAAATGTTTACTTGTTGTTTGTTTATACATATTTTTGTACTTTTATCTGTTGAGGACAGTAGTTAGTGATAGAGAAGTCGGTACAGTGGCTTTACATCTACCCTCGGAGTCATTAAACTAGCTCTGGGTAGGAGTTGGTACAAGGATGCGAACCCAGTACCTACCAGCCCTATGTCGAATGGCTTAACAATCACACAACTGAGACCAGTTTTCAGTTAGTGTATGTTAACTTTTCAGTTCTTAGAAGCAATGTGGGAGTCAGTTAATCAAAATGCAGTGACTATCTCTTTTCAAAGTACTATTCTGGGTTCACCCTATCCAGTGCCAAGTTAGCCAAATGCTAATTTTTATACAAAGTGGCTACAGCATTTAGTCTTTGGCTAATAAAATTATCTTTAAATTAACCACTTTTTAATAATATGACATTCTTCACATATCTGAAAATTGACTGAAACAAAATTCATTCCAGTGCGAGCCCTGCTGTTGGAGGTGTTCCATTACTGGTAACTACATGTGCATGTAGTGTTTTTGTAGCTGCATTATAAAATGGGCTCCTCACATGTAATTGAAGTGTGACCTAAAATACAACTTTTCTGCTTTTATATAATTTGTTCTATTTTGATCCCTTAAAAAAATAATGTTATTTGTTATTCAGATTTTTAAAATGCAGAAATAACATGGAAAATGGATTATGTTGAGGATGGGGGGGGGGGGGGGGGGGGAATCCTGGTTTATGTGGGTTTCAAACTACATGTATGTGTAATTTAGTTGTGTTTCTAATTAATTAATGTATTGCTTTTCATTTGTGGGGATCTACTGATGTGTAAGAGATACAAATGTCATTATGGTCCACAGTTTTATACGGTTTATCACACTTACATAATTGTACATTGATGAGGGGCAGGTTTGAGCTCAGTCGGTATAGTGATTGCTTGTTGTGAATGACTCGTAGGATCAAACCTCCTCGCTGGACCCATTGGGTTATTGGGTTTTCCTCATCCCAACCATTGTCCCATAACTGGTAAAAAAAATGGCCGTTGCATGTGCTGTCCTCACTGGGAGATTGGATATAAAAGACCCCATGCTGCCAATGAAAAAATGAAGCAGCTTTCCTCTAAAACTATATGTCTAAATTACCAAATGTTTAATTGACAACCAGTAGCCAATGTAATAAATTGTTATATTATAATTAGTAAATCATACTATAAAAGTCATCGATATATAATATTATTATTAATGTTTATTTTTTTTATGTGAAATGACATATATCTGTAGTGTAGTATACATACATTGTACATGTGTGTACAGTGACTTAACGTCTGACTTCTTTTTCAGCTTTTGGTTTTCCTGTCAGGAGTTGTAGCTTTTTCTGTGAATCTTTCAATCTACTGGATCATAGGAAACACATCACCAGTAACGTATCCTTTCTTCAACAGTTTAGCTTTTGTGAACATATTCACTATAGTTTTGAAAACAAATAATTGAAAAATGTTTTTAAAGTTTCTCTGAGCAGACCACACACTGTTGAGAAACAGCTGATATGTTATTGTTTACGTGTTTTTCAACATCACTGAGAATATGATGTAATTCAGTCTACTAATATACAGTTACACCCTTCAAAATTGGACCCCCTGTAAACTGGAATTCACTCAAAACAGTCCTTCTTTTAAACGTGTACATAATATAGCATCTCTAATCCAGATATGCCATATTACTGGACCTTGTCCTTGGTCCTGCAGGTGTTCGATTTAGATGAGTTACGTATATTGCATGTACAAGTACTGTATATGCACTGGACTGTAGCGGAAAAATCTCTTTGCATGAAGGCTGAAGCATTAGCCCTCTTTGCCCCCTCCCCCCCCCCCCCCATCATCTACAGATACATTTGTAACACACTCGTTGAATGGTAACAAGGTGGGGTAAAGGTTCAGGATTTATTCCCAGGAGGAACCAGAAGGAAGTACAGGTTAAAATAATAAAAAGACATCTTCACTGTTTGCGACCAATCTCTCAAAGGTATGATCAAACAATTGTGTGTGTACGTCATGTACTGTGATAATGGGTGATCGACTGGTGATGAACAGACTGAAAAACCCTTCCCTCTTGTTGTATTGTGGTGGTGTGCCAGTGTTTGTGAATGTTGCACGGATATGTTACATGAAACATCACATGATAAAATAAAACACTATAATTGGCTATCATGCCAGTAAAAAGTTAGAACGTTGTCTCCACCAAATACGATATTCCAAAAAGAATGTCTTAACTTAGAAAACATAGATAAAATATAAAAATAGATACAGAAAATATTAAAATACACTAATTACACAACTATTTACTCCTCATTACATATTGTCCAAATCCTGTATATCTTGTAATTTAATTTGTTATAAAACTAGTGGTTGCGGAGTATAAAACCTTTTGTTTTTCATTTCAACTTAGTTGCGTGCTTATATCCAATTAAGGTTCAAGCACACTGTCCTGGAAACACAAGTTAGCTATTTGGTCTGACTGCCCAGGACAGTAGGTTAGTGGTTAGTAGAGAGAAGACGTGTAGTGGTCTTACACCTATCCACTGAGTCATTAAAACTCGCTCTGGGTGGGAGCCAGTACTGGGCTGCGAACCCTGTACCTACCAGCTTTATGTCCAGTGGCTTAACAACCACAACTCCACTGAGGCCTGTGTATGAAACTAAAGCTGTTTAAGCTGCAATATGACCTCTCCATTCTATAACACTTGTTGCTTGGGCAATAAACAAAGACAACTACATAGAAGAAGTTTGTTTTATTTAACGACGCCACTAGAGCACATTGATTTTTAATCTTATCATCGGCTATTGGACGTCAAACATATGGTCATTCTGACACTGTTTTTAGAGGAAACCCGCTGTCGCCACATAGGCTACTCTTTTTTACGACAGGCAGCAAGGGATCTTTTATTTGCGCTTCCCACAGGCAGGATAGCACAAACCGTGGCCTTTGTTGAACCAGTTATGGATCACTGGTCGGTGCAAGTGGTTTACACCTACCCATTGAGCCTTGCGGAGCACTCACTCAGGGTTTGGAGTCGGTATCTGGATTAAAAATCCCATGCCTCGACTGGGATCCGAACCCAGTACCTACCAGCCTGTAGACCGATGGCCTGCCACGACGCCACCGAGGCCGGTCTACAACTACATAGAGAATAACAGGTTCTAGATGTACATAGGATGTCGGCTTTATCGTGTGAAGGTAAGAATTGGGAAATCTGCAAGGCTTGCCAAGTGGAATTCACCATTCTTTCTGGACGTGATAACTTCATGAAGCTAATATCCTATGACATTAACATGGTGTTTTTTTTATCCTGCAACTCCAGAAAAAAAAGAGAATAAATATATGTATCTATTCCAAGTTGTTTTAATACGGCTGACTGTAAAAATGTGTTTCTGAACGGAGATTACAGCCAACTCCGATTGTATTATTTAAAACATACTCAAGACTACAGGAACATCATCATGCAGTGTAACAAATATTTAAAGTCCTTTGATATACAAGTTACTGAGCATAGGCAGTCATGGAAAATAATGTAAAGTGTTCCACGAAAGAGATAATTTCTTTGACATATTGCATGGAAGGCAGAAGCTCTACTAAAGAACTACCTTCATCCCATTGTTTGAAATACATCTTTCAGATCTACTTAAAATGCTGTGGTCATAATGCATTGCATGCCTATTGCATTGTATTTTGTATTGGAGAAATTAAAGATTGCCACTATATAGAAACAAGATATAATTGGTATTTTGTAGTAATTTATTATGTGGATACAATTTGCTAATTAGTGTTTGAAATGATTATACTTAACAATACACAGATACAACATGGTTGGACACCTTAAATTCTGCCTCACTTTAACGGGAGGTTATGTTTTGTTCAATGAACAGCTCCAACTACTTCAAGTATCAGGCATAATCACAACATTAGCAGGTAAGTAAATCAGCTTTAACACTTTTTCTTTTCCACATTACCTGTCCTCAAACACCCCCCTCCCCACACGGCTAGTAGTTTGGTCCAAACATCCCAAAAGCCAATGGGATGGCCTAAATTCTTCTGCTGTATGCTCCCTCTAGTTTCAGTCACGTGACTGTAACTTCCTTCTTTTTTCCTTCGCTGATCGGTTAGGATGTCTTTTACTTTGGCTTTTTTATGAGGACAGGTAATGTATCTATAAAAGAGAAAACGCCTTAAGTTTTCTCCATATCACTTGTAAATGTTCAAGATATTAAAATTTCTCCAAACTTTTTTTTCCCCCCAATTGATGGTGACCTGGGCCCTATTCCATGAAGCAATCTTAGTGCTATGATAACTCTAAGTGCATGAAGTAGTTATGCACTTAAGGTGCTCTTAGCACTAAGACTGCATCATGGTCATCATGTACATGTATGAGCAGTTAGTTGTACGTCTTTAAACTGTTATTAAATTGTTAGTTGTATGTGTTTTCAATAGTAACATACATACATACAAGTACATGTATGATGTTCTCACAAATGTACTTTAACAGGTTGGGGGTAAATCTTTTAGTGCTGGGGCGGGACGTAGCCCAGTTATAAAGCATTCGCTTGATGCGTGGTCGGTCTAGGATCGATCCCCATCGGTGGACCCATTGGGCTATTTCTCATTCCAGCCAGTGCTCCACAATTGGTGTAACAAAGCCGTGATATGTATTATCCTGTCTCTGGGATGGTGCATATAAAAGATTGCTGCTAATCAAAAAGAGTAGCCCATAAAGTGGCAACAGCGGGTTTCCTCTCTCAATATCTGTGTGGTCCATAACCATATGTCCGACACCATATAACCGTAAATAAAATGTGCTGAGTGCATCGTTAAATAAAACATTTCCTTTCTTTCCTTTCAGTGCTAACTTACAACATTCTTTTACTGAGTGTCTGTAAGCATATTAGTGTTATAAATTAGATAATACAATAACATTTTAGTAAACTTAATAAAGTGACTTGTTAAGAAATCTATTCTGGATTTATTTACATGTATGCACACTTTTTCATATGATTTTTAAAATAAAGTTGTAGAGGATATCCAATATAAAGCCAGCATTAAAGCAGATCTCCACTTACTTTGTTTTCATTATACACATGGTTGTATTTGCAGGTGTCATGGCGTATACGTACTTCAAGCTACAGGAGAGAAAATTGCCAACCTTGCCAGTCTCCAAGTGAAGATGTGTCTCATTACTTTAAATTCTTTATTTTAAACCACACACAACTTTTGCTTCTTTCTATATTTATTCACTATTACAGGTGTATTTTATAATGTAATTTATTTAAGGCTCTTTTTAAATGCTCTTGGTTCTCTTACAATATTTTCGGGTATTCCTGCCTCAACTCTTCTCTAAGACAATATGTCAGAATCCTTAACTTTTGATGGGTCATATTATGGTATATAAACTTTTCCTTTGTGAAGAATATCTTTCTTATTAATTCATATGGGAGCATCAAACCTTGCATGCAAGTACAACTTGGGAAGGTGGTCTGTCAGGTACCATAACTAGGTCACAGTGACCTACTTTACAAGCATTACTGCATATTAAAGGAAATCCTTATCCGAGCCATATTTTCCTTATTGATTCGGTGGTGTCATGGTTAAGCCATCAGATGTACGGCTGGTAGGTACAGGGTTCACAGCCCAGTACCGGCTCCCACCCAGAGCAAGTTTTAATGACTCGATTGGTGTAAGACCGCTACACCCTCTTCTTTCTCACTAACCACAAATAACTAACCCACTGTCCTGGACAGACAGCCCAGATAGCTGAGGTGTGTGCGAAGGACAGCGTGCTTGAACCTTAATTGGATATAAGCTTGAAAATAAGTTGAAATGAAAAAAAAATATATATATATATATATATATATATATATATACACACATACTAGCCGTCATTAATAACGCAATTTCCTTTTGTCAAAATAATATACGTTCCGGTTGGACTTAGTTGACGCTATTCGTCAATGTACATGGTACAGTGGTACACATTATTTCAGCAGCATGTAAAGGTCGACTTCCGGCCTGTTCCCAACATAAGGGGAACAACGCTAAAAACGCATTATCCGGTAAATCGCGCACACACAACCACTTGGCGAAATAACACTTTGCACATGCATTTCCTGATACCCGGGCACACTCAGAACACGCGGGTGGCAATGAGTATCTCACTCCTACACGATGCCTCGGTTGAACAACGCTGATCGGAATCAAGCCATTGGCTTGTTGAATGCCGGAAACTCGCAATTGTGGGTAGCACAACGGTTCCACGTGCACCCGTCAACCATTAATCGGCTCCTCAACCGATATCAGACGACAGGGACCGTCAATGACCGCCGTCGTTCGGGCACACCACGCGTAACGACCAATAGACAGGACCGGAACATACAGTTGCGGCACCTGCGCAATCAGTTTTTGACAGCCGCAACCACTGCCAGGACTGAAGTGGGAACCAGGGGACGACTCATCAGCGCCCGAACTGTCCGGAGACGTCTTGCCGCAGCACGACTGCATTGCCACCGACCCTACCGTGGCCTTATCCTCCTGCACAGACATCGTCAAGCAAGACTCTTATGGGCCAGGAATGGTGGGCATTTGCGACCCAGGAGATGGCGAGATGTCATCTTCTCGGATGAATCGAGATTTAACGTGAGTGTCACGGACAGACGTCATTGCATTTACCGCCGTCGTGGAGAACGTGTCGCGCAGGCCTGAGTTCTGGAGAGGGACCGCTACGGGGGCGGCGGAGTCATGGTTTGGGGCGCCATCAGTGCTGACTTCCGGTCCGAACTCGTGGTGGTACAGGGAAACCTTAATGCGCAACACTACGTCGACAACATCCTGCGGCCGGTCCTCCTCCCATTGATGAGATGGCATGGCGGAAACAGGCTCGTCTTCCAGCAAGACAACGCTTGGCCGCACACTGCCAGGCGTACACAGGCGTTTCTTCGTGCCCACCATGTCACTGTGTTGGACTGGCCAGCAGTTTCCCCGGACATGAACCCAATAGAGCACATGTGGGACGAGCTGGGACGTCGTGTTCAAAACCAACCGAATCCACCACAGAACTTCGCTGAGCTGCAGCAGGCATTGCAGCATCACTGGGCAGCCATCCCACGACGTGTGGTGAGGCGCCTGTGCATGTCCATGCCTAGGAGGCTGCAGGCGTGCATCGCAGCACATGGAGGTCACACGAAATACTGACCCCCATGATGTTGACATCGCCAGAGACGTTATGCGCGATTCACTGTTGGCGGCTGACAATGCCAGTCAGATGGGCCAGTGGTTGGTCTCACTGGTGGTATCAGTTTCATTTTTGTGGGATCTCGCATAATAAAATAAACCATGATCATTTCCGAGATTGCGTTTTTATTGCCGCCTAGTATATATAGGACCATAAAACCTTGTATGCATGTATAACTTGGGATGGGTGTGTGTTGCCATAACTAGGTTACCACAACCTACTTTTTGATTTGACTAGACTACCTCATAAAAATAGCTAATTTCTGACCTTGTTCAGGCAGGGAGCACTTTAAGTGCAATATATATTCTATTCTTTTGTTGGTATATCAAATACTGTGGTGTGTACTGTCTTGTTTGTCATATAAAACATTCCTTGCTGTGAAATAGGATTAACATATGATGACAACATATTTCCTCACATTCTTTAGGCTGTCAGTTACATTATCACATTACATACCATAAAATCTTGGAAATTAATGGATATATTTTTTTAGATAGATAACAGAGTAAGAGAACTTCTGTTTAAAATTTGTCAACGTGCATCAAATGCAGTTTCTAATTTTAAACATTTCAAACCCATAGCCACCTAGTACTAGCCACTTATGGTCTGCTTTGTTTTTATTACATACCCTCTGTCTCAAATTATTTTCTGTTAGAATGCTTGATTATGTTTGACACATGCATTGTAATCAGGGGTGGGGAAAAATAAAATTGTCAATCGGTCCCACTTGATGTCGTCACTACCGGGGGGGGGGGGGGGGGGAGAGAAAGGAATTTAAAAAAAAAGAACATTTAAAAAACGATATTTGCCAAATAGTTTTTTTTTTAAATCATAGGTGATATTTGTATAGTTTTATCTTGAATCATGAACGCGAAACGATAAACATGAAAACATGAATTTAAAAAAAAAAATTAATCACATATGATCAGTGAAAACCCCCACAAATTGTATATATTTTACATAATAGAGTAAATAATATAAAAAAGGAATAAAAGTTATGCATTTTAATTCCCATATATGTATAAAAAGTACGAGTATTTAGTACTGTGTCCTGAAAATTAATAAAAGATGGCAGCGTTGAAGCGTTTGACAGCCTGAGCTAGCACATGTTTAGACAACGAGATTAATAACGTCATCACTGATTGGATGAAATTTGACCTCTACTAGCTCGAGATAACAGTACATGTAGCTGTTCTGCTTACTCCCACTTGTTAAAAAAACAGGTGGAAACCTTTTGTTAATTTTAAAATCCTTTATAATTATTGGATACACTACACTGAACAGTCAACATTAAATACAATTATAGATTATTTCATTATATTTTATGCTATTTTAAGCAGTTTGTATTGCACAAAAGCCTCTTGATTCAGACTAGGACACTCGACCCGACATAGCTCCGTACATAGGTGTTGACAGGTGTTGATTGTGACCAGTTGCAAATTCTGGGTCCTTTGTTTTAATTGGAGTGTAATACCTTGATGGCTCTCTAAACCAAGAATGGTGCTATCGTTAATGTCTGTGTAATCTCTTGACCGGCTCAGCGACTTTGACAAATGTCTAGCCTAGTGGCAGTCGATTAACACTACTGTAGGTCCGACTTCAGTGACTGGCGATATACTTGGGCAGACTTTAAAATCACAAACGTCTGAAACACCAGCCATATTGACCACTATTTATTTATTATTTTAAATCATGCACGAGATACCGATGTCTGGGCTGGCCGGTCCACTTGACCGATAGGAATTTGTTCCAAAAATAGAAATGGACAGGTGCTACGGACCGACAAGAATGACAAAAGTGGGACCGGCAAACGCGCGTTTTTAAAAAATAATTTCAGTCTCAGAGATCGAGAATCGGTCCCAGACCGGGAAAAAATGGCTTTTCCCCACCCCTGATTGTAATAGCTGTCTTATTAGGTCATGTAGACTCGCATTCCTTTTTACTTTTGACACCCAATAGCCGATGTATTTTTCGTGCTGGGGTGTCATTAAACATTCATTCATTCATTCATTCATTCATTCATTTTTACTTTTAATGAGGTTTTCATCATTAATTAAAAAGGAAACCTATTTTTATGAAAATTAATATTTAAAATTTAAAAGTCCTTTATGAAGATGCTAGTACTAACATAGTGGATAATCTGAGGCTGGTAGGTACTGGGTTCATATCCCACCTAAGGCGATGCATGATTTTTCATGCGAGTATAGACTCTGACTCCGAGTGAGTGCACCGCTAGGTTCAATGGGAAGTTTTAAGATCACATACACCTAGTTTCACCCACTTCATTATGCTCCTGTCTCCCGAGTGTTACCCAACATGTCCAATTATTCCTATTAGTAAAATTGTACTTAAAGTAGGGGTAGAGAATTTTTAATCATGGCTGGTCACTTTTTTAAATCACTGATCCCATGGCTAGTGGATGTTTATAACAAATCTAGAAGCTCTGAAATGAAAATTATTTCACAAGGGACATAAATTTGATGGTAATTACTGTGACAGAGTTTGTTATTCTGTTTATTACCTCGGCTATTTTCACTCCTTTTTTTTTTTCAATATCCGTACATTATTATTAAAAAAGATGTACAAACCACTTTACACACTGTTCTCAGTATTGCTATTACTTTGTATCCTATTCATATTCAGATTGTTTTAAAAAACTAGAGTGTAACAGGGAAAACAGAGGCATAAATGCAAACTCTTTAACCTACATGTATGTGACATTTGTTTACCAAATTGTGAAGATATCATATTTAGTACCAACAAAGGTCATTGGTTTGTAAGCAGTGCTAAGCACTAAATCATCCACTAACTTGTACATTATACCATGCATGCCTGCTGGGGGTAAGATGAATTGTACAGATCTAATATATACATGTAGTGATGGAAAAAAATAAGGGAACACATAAAGAATAGCAGCAAATATTCACTGCAACCCAAATACTCGTCCACAGTCTGAGGAAGTTAACCGTGTTACTGGCCGACAATCCACCGCGGCTTCAGTTCAGTCCCACATTCATCTCTGCATTTTATACAGCCATAACTACAGTGAAACCTTGCAAAACCGGACCCTCTGTAAACCGGAATTTCCTCAAAACCGGACGTTTTTTTCGCATCCCCCTTTTAAATAACTGTATAGAAGAGAACCTCTCAAAACCGGATATCTCTTAAAAACCGGACATTTGACTTGGTCCCGAGGGTGTCTGGTTTAGAGGACTTTCAATGTACTCTAGTACTGAACTAAGTGTACTCTAGTACTGAACTAAGTTTACTCTAGTACTGAACTAAGTTTACTCTAGTACTGAACTAAGTTTGGTCTCAAAGACACTGTGTGTGTGTGTTCCCTTATTTCTTTACAGATCTTCATTTTGGGTGCATAATTGTGTGTTTAATCATGTGGGAAGTTTATTTAAAATACAATTATTATATTATATATTTTGTGACATATTATTCATATACATTATTTATGTATTTGCATTTGTTTGACAGAGGAACGCAGCTGTTGTTTTGTACTGATACAGTTTGAGACTGTGTGTCAGAAGGGGGCAAGACTTAGCCCAGTGGTAAAATGCTCGCTTGATGTGCGGTCGGTTTGGGATATCCCCGTCAGTGGGCCCATTGTGTTATTTCTCACTCCAGCCAGTGCACCACGACTGGTACATCAAAGGCTGTGGTATGTGCTATCCTGTCTATGGGATGGTGCATTTAAAAGATCCCTTGCTGCTAATCGAAAAGAGTAGCCCATGAAGTGGCGACAGCGGGTTTCCTCTTAATATCTGTGTGGTCCTTAACTTTATGCCTGATGCCATATAACTGTAAATAGAATGTGTTGAGTGCGTCGTTAAATAAAACATTTCTTTCCTTCCTTGTTTGACAGAGGACTGCAGCCATTGTTTTGTACCGATATAGTTTGAGACTGTCAGAATTACAAAATGTTTGCCATCCAATAGCGATGAAATGTTTCTAGGTTGTTCAGTAACAAGTTTTATCTTGTTATTAGGACTCATTCTCTCAAGAAATGGAACTAGATCTAGACACAAACCCTACCCTGCTCCACTGTGCCTGTGCATAGTAGTTTTGTTTGGCATCTTACAAAAACAGTTTACTCTTCTTCATACATCAAACCAAACTGAAATTATTTTAAAAAACCGTTTTATTGGAGGATGGGATAGACTATAGTTCAGGGGTGAGAATTGGTGAACTGTAAAAAGAGAAAATCTAGAGGGGTCCTGGAAATTCTTGAAATCCTAGGTTAAAATCTGTGCCATCTGACACATTTTGGAGGAAAGGACGATTAAAATGCGAGGAAACCCAATGTTCCGTGAGAGGAAAAAAGCTGATCCAAGGAGAATTCCCACCCCTGATACATGTAGTTTCATTTGTTGAGTTAGTGAGTCATAATACTAAGATAAAACCTGTTACTGGTTTAAGTACATGTACCAGAATTCCTGTTTGTGACTGCATCAATCTTTTATGTTACGCAGATTTGCATTTAATATTTTTGGCTTTATATATATATATAGGTCCATTTCTGAAGAACATGCTAGATTAATCAGATTTGCATATAAACTCGCCATGCATTCAGAACACCAGTGACGTGAACTACTTTTTAAAAGGTCACAATGTGAGAAATCAAAGTGTAATATAAGTATAAGCTTACTTTTCATATATACAGGAGTTCACAGTTTTATGAAACATTCAATAACTATACAGTATGATGTAGCTTTGGGTGCAGTTTATAAAGTCTGTTGATGTGGGGGTTTTTCTCTCGTTCCTAGAGCAAGTTAGACATACATGTAGCTTTGTTGTATATCCCAGGAAGCTGGAAAACTTCATATCTTGATCAGGTCACCGCTAGCTACTTATCACTAGAGTCAATGACTTTTCACACCCTTGTTTTGGCTTCGTACACAATAAATATAACATCCTATAGTAATTTTTTGATATGATATATTTGACAAAAGGTACATTTTATTGCTTTCATCTTTTAAAACTTAAACTTAATATTTTGTCCAGAATTGTGAAAATTAAAAACATACCGACCTGTAAACAGCGTTGTCTGCTCGTTATAGAATTTTAACAGGGGTCACGGTTAGTAAACCAGTTTTTATTTTATTGTGGCGAAGCATTGTAATAATACAGTTAATTTTGAACTCGAATGACGTCAGTATTCCAATGATACATGATGGTTCCGTTTTAAGAATGCTTGAAAAATTCCAATACAAAATTTGTTTCAACATTACTAATGCACGTGAATGTGTTTGAAGAAAATCTTTTCAGTAATTTTGTTTTACTATTTATGAATTATGGATTTAAAATATGAAATAACCAATAGATGTTATATTTATTGTGTATGAAGCCAAAACAAGGGTGCAAAGAGTGACTGTCATCGACTTTGGTTACATTAAATCACTTGAACAGTACCCGGTAATTAAATTTCAAGAAAAGTGTTATTGTCATCTCATGTACACTCATAACAGTATTTAAATTGCAATAAGGTATTTGTCATTGTTGTTACATATAAGTAATACTTTTTGTACTGTGTATAATGACATCACAGTAGAACATAAACACTTAATACTTTCAAAATGAAATTCATATTATTACTGAATGTTATCCTTTGATCAAATGCACAAAATGACGCCATTGAATAGAATGTAATGTCATTATGTGCAATGGGTCATAAAAATTACTTCAGAAATTGATTTAATTTCTTTTTGACATATAAGAATTGTCTGTCTTTTAAAAAAAAAAAAATTATAATGAATAACAGTCATAAATTTGCTTTGCTATGCTACATGCTTCTATACAATTTTTAACTGTTATACATCAATAAATTCATAAAAGATGACAAACAATTATTACATGTATATATAAAGTGTGTTTCATTGATGTTAATTTTCTTCATATTTATCGATACTTAACATCCATCTTTTCTCACAATATATGGTTCATACTGTGCACATGACATGTTCTACTTTGTATTGATAACAAACAAAAAATCCATGTATTCTGAAAAAATTGCTGAATTGTGATATTTTGATTTAGATTTTTACTGTAAAACTACTGGGCATATATATTTAGGTCTTGTATATTCATTGTTCTGTGAACAAGGTGGGTGTTTTGAGGTGAATGGGCTGTGTGTGTGTGTTTTGGTCTTGTATATTCATTGTTCTGTGAACAAGGTGGGTGTTTTGAGGTGAATGGGCTGTGTGTGTGTGTTTTGGGTGGGCTTTTTTATTTTGGGATCATTTTGTTTAACTATTAAATGTTATATAAAGCTTGCATTGGTATTAGTTATTAACAAACATGAGTTATATAATTATATGTAACTCACTATTGTCTTCCTATATTCAGGCTGTCCGGTGATCCTACTTTTCCTACTTTGTCCTACTTTTGGTCTTTGACCTATTTTTCCTGGTCAGGATTTAGCTCAGTCAGTCGAGTGCTCGCTTGAGGTGCTTGCATTACAGGATCGAAGCACCTCGGTGGATCCATTCAGCTGGGATTTTCTCGTCCCAACCAGCGCACCGGAAATGGACAAAGGCCGTTGTATGTGTGTTCCTGTCTGTGGGAAAGTGCATATAAAAGATCCCTTGTTGCATAAGAAAAAAATGTAGCAGGTTTCCTCTGATGACTACGAGTCAGAATTACCAAATGTTTGAAATCCAATAGCCGATGATTAATAAATCAGTGTGCTCTAGTGGTAGTATTAAACAAAACAAACTTTTATTTTTCCTCCTTTTTCTTTCAAATAAATGTACCTAGTTTTTCCTACTTTTTTGTTTCAAAATTCGCAAATTTTTGTTAAGTCTGCATATTGCTTGTGTTATTATAAAAGTGAACAGTTATTGGATTTTTAAAAAACATTTTTATTTAAAATAATTTACACCCTAAATGTCAATGTGAGATGAAGTTTACTTTCTGGCACCCAAATGTTACATTTGCCATGTCTCAGTAGTGTGCTCCTTCAATACTCCGATGAAGTTGTCAGCTGAGTACTGGAGTTTTGAGTAATTGTCTTTATCTCACATTAGTTTTAATGTATTTTTGCCTCTCACATCACTGTTAAAAAAATTTGTAATTTTTGTGCTGTTTTTGACAGTCTTTAAACCATCAATTATGAATTTCAGCCTCAAAATATCACTCCTTATAAGCTGTTGCTGTCAAATTTCATAATATTTATTATTTTCCACCTCATTTGATATTAAAAAGACCCAGATGAAATGTGGTGTTGTAAACATTTGAACCCATGGAGAGGCTCTATAGTGAACAAAATCGTTTTAGCACTGCAGTCAGTCAGGATGTTATTATGAGTGTTGCAATGCTAATTAGCTGTCGTACAACGATAGCACTGCTTCCAGCTATTTCCATTAGTTTACGTATTGTACATTAATATGTGTTCTGTTTTAGCTAAATTTGACAAGCTAGGTGTATCAACATTACTGTACATATAAATATGTATATTTATAAATACAGTTTACAACAATTTCAAATAACTGTATAATGTGACTTTAACATAAGATTCATATTATTGTAGATAGAAAAAAAAATATGTGTACAAACTGAGCACCTCATAAAAATTGTTAATATGTTTCCATATTAATACCACTTTTTGGATTTAAGACATTCAGACATTCGTTTACCCAATATGAGCATGAACAATGTTGATATGTACTCTTTCAGTCATACTTTTGTCCTACTTTTGTCCTTTTGTCCTACTTTTTCTATATTTTCATTCCTATGTTTGTCCTACTTTTTCGTAAGGGTATGCTGGACAGCCTGTACATAATACAACCATTATACAATTTTTATATAATAAAGTCACATAAAAGGATCCAGATTGTATGTTACATGTATGCTAAAATTATATGTTTTAAAAGTACCACAGTTATCTTGGTCAGGTGGCCTCAATAACTGAATGAATGTCATGTCTTGTCTTGTACAAAATAATATAACATTGCATTCCGCTGTTAAGTTGTTTCTATGTGCACATAGATGTATGTTTATCTTTAGAGGTAGACTACATCAGCCTATCTGTATGTTGTTCTTAGGTTTCAGTACTAAATGGAACTTGTTGAGAAATATTGGAAAACATGTTGGTTATGTAATATTTTATTAAATATATCTCCATTTGGACCAAAACGTGTATGGTGTGATTATTTATCTGTTAGTTTAGTTACTATACACTGCTTTATATTTGCTTTATAATAGTGTAAACGTGTGTAAATATAAAAGTGTACACCCCCCCTCACTTTTTGGCACCTTCCTACGTCACTGCTATAATATTGTGGTGGTTATTTTGAATAGTTCAACTCATCCAAGGATGTCCATGAGACATGAATATATTCAGTATACTATGTTGGCTTTCAAGACATAAATGTTTACATGTCATCACAAGATTCACAGACCACACAAACCTTCTGGTACATATAAGCAGTTTCAGGTCTAATAATACATTA
This sequence comes from Gigantopelta aegis, assembly GCF_016097555.1. Taxonomy (NCBI): domain Eukaryota; kingdom Metazoa; phylum Mollusca; class Gastropoda; order Neomphalida; family Peltospiridae; genus Gigantopelta; species Gigantopelta aegis. Next base: position 58,521,814 of record NC_054701.1, on the reverse strand, counting down.
ATTTGACATTTTACAAGATAGCCACCATCTAATAATATACTTTTCTCCAATTTCAGAAATGTTTAACACTGTAGTATAGAGTGGAGTTTTGTTTGTCCGACGTCCATGCATGGGACTGATGTCCTTACAACCATGTTGTGTTGAATACATGTGTTCCTCCAGCCTCGTGAACAATGGGATAAACTTTCAGGATAATCATCTGAATACTGAAGGACTAGTCAGTCTTGTTTTGATACTTTTACGATCATCATCTGAATACTGTAGGACTAGTCAGTCTTGTTTTGATACTTCCTTGATCATCATCTGAATCCTGTAGGACTAGTCAGTCTTGTTTTGATACTTTTACGATCATCATCTGAATACTGTAGGACTAGTCAGTCTTGTTTTGATACTTTCAGTTTAATCATCTGAATACTGTAGGACTAGTCGGTCTTGTTTTGATACTTTCACGATCATCATCTGAATACTGTAGGACTAGTCAGCCTTGTTTTGATACTTCCAGGATCATCATCTGAATACTGTAGGACTAGTCGGTCTTGTTTTGATACTTCCAGGATCATCATCTGAATACTGTAGGACTAGTCGGTCTTGTTTTGATACTTCCAGGATCATCATCTGAATACTGTAGGACTAGTCGGTCTTGTTTTGATACTTCCAGGATCATCATCTGAATACTGTAGGACTAGTCGGTCTTGTTTTGATACTTCCAGGATCATCATCTGAATACTGTAGGACTAGTCGGTCTTGTTTTGATACTTCCAGGATCATCATCTGAATACTGTAGGACTAGTCGGTCTTGTTTTGATACTTCCATGATCATCATCTGAATACTGTAGGACTAGTCGGTCTTGTTTTGATACTTCCATGATCATCATCTGAATACTGTAGGACTAGTCAGCCTTGTTTTAATACTTTCAGAATCATCATCTGAATACTGTAGGACTAATCAGCCTTGTTTTGATATTTTCACGATCACCGTCTGAATACTCTAGGACTAGTCAGCCTTGTTTTGATATTTTCAAGATCATCATCTGAATACTGTAGGACTAGTCAGCCTTCTTTTGATACTTTCACGATCATCATTCATGAATACTGTAGGACTAGTCAGTCTTGTTTTGATATTTTCAAGATTTAAAGCTTCATATATTCAAAAACTGTACTGTCCCTTCTATATATTCATCTACTATTTCTGCATCTGTGTAATGTAGTAACAGAACTGAGTAAGCATAATATCAAAATATGCCTTCTCTGATTACTGGTAAGGAATGCGTTTTTTAACACCACCTCATTAATCTACAGATGTTGGCTGTCCGACATGTGGTTATTGAGACACTAGGTAACATCAGGAAGGAAGGAAATGTTTTATTTAAAAACGCACTCAACACATTTTTCATTTACGGTTATATGGCGTCAGACATATGGCTAAGGACCACACACATATTGAGAGAGGAAACCCGCTGTCGCCACTTCATGGGCTACTCTTTTTATATGCATCATCTCACAGACAGGGTAGTACATACCACAGCCTTTGATATACCAGTCGTGGTGCACTAGCTGGAACGAGAAATAGCCCAATGGGTTCACTGACGGGATCGATCCCAGACTGACCGCGCACTGAGTGAGTGCTTTACCACTGGACTACGTCCCGCCCAGGTAACGTCAGGGTAAACTTGTTGCGACCACACATAGGCTACTCCTGCCAAACCGTAGGCGTATGGGCTCCCATTTTTGTACTGGGCAGGTTTGCTTTTGCCCGGATTAAACGAAAATGCCCAAATCTGGATAACAACATTTATTTTCATTAGCATTACTACCAAACGGCTATATAAGGATGCAAACGAATTCGTACATATTTTGACATGACTGCAACTAATTTTGAGGGTAAAATGATGGAAATACAGTCAGTTTAGCACATTTTGCACGAATATCTCTTATCATTTTGTCCGAATTTAAGGTTTTATTCCAGCACGGGGGGGGGGGGGGGTCCCCCGCTCCCTCCCCTCCCCTCCCCTCCCCCTTCCCCTCCCCCTTCCCCCCGTCTCGTACGCTGATGTGCCAAACAGAAAACAGGGATTTTAGACGAGAGCACATAGCAAGGCCTCTGATACACTAGGAAAATCCAACGGTGATCAATACCGTGTTCCACTGTTCCTCGAGGCGGCACCCCACTAAATAACTACGTAATAACGTTCAACACCTCAATCATTACAGATACAGTATTTTGGAAATAACCTACAGTATTATGCAATTATAATATGACATTTTGTAACAGGAAAATTAAGACAAATGTTTCTGAATGAATATAAAATATAATATATGTCACACTACAGGTGTGTGTCTGTGTCAATTTTTGACTGCCAAAATGTGATGCTGCATGTTGCACCTATTGTTGATACAACAACAGTTTTAATGGACGTATGCCATACTGGTTTAATTATTTACACAATGCCATGTAGTACAAGTAATACACGTGTGCATAACTGTCAACTGTTGTTAGTACAAATAATACACTGCATAACTGTCAACTGTGAGTTCAACACACACACACACACACACACATATATATATATATATATATATATATATATATATATATATATATATATATATATATATATATACTCTTCACGAAAAGAAACTTGACACGTTCGATTCGCAAAAGCGCAATCTTCAAAGAAGCACGTGCATCATGAAGTTCTGTAACTTTGCATGCTGAACCCTCCGTTGGTAGGGCATAGACCTAAAAGGCCACATCAGCAGTGATTCAAAGAGAACGCATAACGACACTGTAGGTAACACAATAATGCCGAGAATGACGTCAGCTCAATGCAATAATGCCACTGGCAGATTGCAAGCAGGGCCAACTCAACAAGGCACTTTGGCGTCTCTAGACAGACCATTTGGGCACGGTACAACACCACTCAAAGTGTTAATGACAGGCCAAGGTCAGGTCGTCCCAGAGTAACCACCGCCGCTCAAGATCGATACATCGGGTGTGTCATCTTCGAAATCGATCCACAACAGCAACAACCACAGCGACGCAAATCCGTGGACTACGCAGAATTTCTGACCAAACAGTTTGTAATCGGCAGAGGGAGGCACGGATTTTCCCAAGAAGACCAGTGCGACGTAACGTGTGCGCCGGGGGAATCCACCACCCCAGACACTTCCGCAACTTCTTACGGCACTACAGCATGAGTGGCAGAACATTCCAGAACGTGTTGTGCAACGTTTGATTGCTTCCATGCGTCGCCGTTGTCAAGCTGTCATCAGAGTCGTGGTGGTCATAACCGATACTGTCATTTTGCCCACCCCTATGTCACACATATGCCTGTGTACATGTTTCAGATGGATTCCCAGAGATACTGTTTCGGACATGTACAGAGCAATCCCCTTTCCCATGGCGTCTTGATCTTTGGTTGCTTGTATCATGTCTACCAGGGTTTTTATTTTTATGTTATTAAACTTTGAAAATCAATGTCACGTTTCTTTTTCTTTTTTTAAGAGTATACATATACATGTACACTATATCGGTATTACATGCACTGATATATATATATATATATATATATATATATATATATATATATATATATATATATATATATATATATATATGTGTGTGTGTGTGTGTATGTGTGTGTGTCAGAGATGGGGTAATCGTAATCAGTAATCGTAATCGATTGTAATCGATTACATGTTTTCATGTAATCGCAATCGTAATCGATTACATTGTTTGAGAATGTCATGTAATCGTAATCGATTACGTTGCTAATGTAATCGTAATCATCGATTACTTTCATGATTACTCGTAATTATTTGCTAAACTTAGATGTGTTTAGCATCAACTCCAGTAACAGTGCCTATACTTAGAAGCAGTACTGGTCAGTCAGTAGAACTGATCTCCCATTGTCTACTACTCTCATAGTAGAACTATGGAGCGTGAACGCGCCGGAAATAATTTAGTGGCTAATTGGGGCCGCTTAGCGCTATGCAAATCAAGGGCAGATAAGTATGTTTCTAATAGAGGCTATTGACGACCGCCTGTTTTCAGTTTCAGTTAACACGTGCGTTTGCGGATTTAAAATTGTAGAGATTATCTTAAACAAAAAACAACAAAAAAACTTGCGTTATATGAAGATCGTTCGATTACGGGTAGGATACTAGCCGGTTTCGTTAAAACCAGCAGGGCCGGATTTAGACCTTGGGGGGGGGGGGGGGGGGGGGTGCGGTGCACTTCAGGTTCGGGGGCCCCTCAACATAGAAATTAAATTAAATTAAATTACAAATAAAAAAATGAACTAATTTTATAAATCCTTAGTCTGGGGGATACTCTGACAGGTGGGCCCGGGGCAATTGCCCCCTTTGCCCCCTTATAAATTCGGCACTGAAAGCCAGTTTGATCTTGACAACGTATTATCGACAATTGTACCTTCTTAGTTCATAATTAATATTTTATAAAGTGTTAGTAGTTTCAAAGTGTAGTTTGTATAAAATATTGATCATGTCTATTTTTATAGAATATACTGAAGTAAACATTGCACGTTTTCTCCGTAATTTCACGACTATTAAAATCAACAATTCAAATACAATATTGTTTCGTATGGAAAGTGGGGAAAGTTACTGTTTGTTTTGTTTAACAACACCACTAGAGCACATTAATTTATTAATCATCGGATGTTGGATGTCAAATATTTTGTAATTTCGACATATAGTCTTAAAAAGAAAACAGGCGCGTATGTAGGGGCAGGATATTGGGAGTCAAAACCCCTCCCTGCCCAAGCAAATTATATAAAAAAAAAAGTGCAATATATTTTCCGGGAAAGCATACAATCTAGATACCTCCCCCTCCCCCCCCCCCCCCCCCCCGCTAAAATTCTTGCACACGCGCCTGAAAAACCCGCTACATTAACAAGGGATCTTTTATATGGACCATTCCCACACAAGATAGCACACACCATGGCCTTTTATATACCATTCCTGGCGCACTGACTGGAACGAGCCCACCGACGGGACCGGCCTCGGTGGCGTCGTGGCAGGCCATCGGTCTACAGATTGGTAGGTACTGGGTTCGGATCCCAGTCAAGGCATGGGATTTTTAATCCAGATACCGACTCCAAACCCTGAGTGAGTGCTCCGCAAGGCTCAATGGGTAGGTGTAAACCACTTGCACCGACCAGTGATCCATAACTGGTTCAACAAAGGCCATGGTTTGTGCTATCCTGCCTGTGGGAAGCGCAAATAAAAGATCCCTTGCTGCTAATCGGAAGAGTAGCCCATGTAGTGGCGACAGCGGGTTTCCTCTCAAAATATGTGTGGTCCTTAACCATATGTCTGACGCCATATAACCGTAAATAAAATGTGTTCAGTGCGTCGTTAAATAAAACACTTCTCTTTTTTTTCCCCACCGACGGGCAATCAATCCTAGACAGACCGCACATCAAGCGAGAGGTTTACGACTGAGCTAACTGGAAAGTGGAGAAGGTTGGATTCCAGTAATAAGAGGGGCAGCTGATGCTTAGATTTAAACACATGAGTAATAGCAGTTACGAATCTATGTAGTTAGGTGAAATAGATAAATAAGACTTATCATAACCTTGTGGAAAAACACAATTAACTACTAGATTAAAACAAATATATAATGCCCGAGCCTTTTGCGAGCACGCCAAAATAGGCGCCTACATAGGATTGTTCAGAATCCAACTCGCCCCAGCGGATGGTCAACTCGCCCCAAACTGTTTAGTCACACTTTATACCGTCCATAACTGTGACACCGGTCTCAGTGGTGTCGTGGTTAAGCCATCGGCTATAAGACTGGTAGGTACAGGGTTCGCAGCCCGTTACCGGCTCCCACCCAGAGCGAGTTTTAACTACTCGATGGGTAGGTGTAAGAACACTACACCCTCTTCTCACTAACCACTAAACAACTAACCCACTGTCCTGGACAGACAGCCTAGATAGCTGAGGTGTGTGTGTGTGTGCCTAGGACAGCGTGCTTGAACCTTAATTGGATATAAGCACGAAAATAAGTTGAAATGAAATGAAATAACTGTGATGAGGGTACCATTAAAAATGGACGTCTACTGTCATTTTATTGTATTTCTTAAGTGAAATTCCAATAATTGGCATGGTCCTAAATATTGGAGGTGATTTCAAAGAGATTGTCAGGTTGTCTTGAATTTAACTCATCAGTGCTGAGTATATTTCATTTTAATTTATTTTCGTGATTATATTTAATTAAGGTTCAAGCACGCTGTCCAGATTTTTACCTTTATTTATACAGAGTAGAACAAAATAAAATGCGTCTGAACATTGTAACAAAATAATTATTTTAGGATATCATATTTCTTTGATTTTCAAATTAGGTTTTTGGCAATTATTAATGTAACACACACACACACACACACACACACACACACACACACACACACACACTATCGCACCTCAGCTATCTGGACGGTCTATCCAGGTTGGTCGGTTAATGGTTAGTCAGAGATATGTCGGTATAGTGATCTTACACTTACCCACTGAGTTATTAAACTCGCTCTGGGTGGGAGCCGGTAAAGGAATACGAACCCAGTACCTATCAGTCTTGAGGCCGGTACCATTACCGGTACACTGATGCTTTATATGTTTGGGTAAGGATGACTGAGGGTGATAGAGAAGTAACTCACAACGCATCTGAGACTATATACCTTGAAGCATACACTTCTTGAATGTTGTACATACACAATATTATTTTGGTACATTCGCTGCACAGTTTAAATATTTAAGTAGAGTGAAATAAGTGGATTTTGGTATAATTTAATATGGACCAACAAGCGTTGCTGACATGTCTAATTGGCATGATTGTAGCCTATATTGTATGTCAAAACCGTTGTTGTTGGTGGGTTTTAATTTATAACCAATAAACTATTTTATTCATTGTTTCATCAGATGTTACATCGTTACTATCATTTTAGTATAATTAATATATGTATGAAAATAAATACTCCGAATTTAACCGAAATTAATAACACAGACGCAGGTCGTGGGTAAAGCAGCTGTGATTAGCCCATTTACTTCTCTGTCTTCTAAAAACGAAGGAAGTAGTCCACTGCGTTCCGCCATTGTACCATAAATTCGGTTTTCCCTTGATCTGAAATAAAAAGGGAATGGCCGGGCTTCCAAGACGAATTTTAAAAGTATGGGTAACTTAGGACACTTTAGCTCTATTTAAATAGAAATGTATAAGATATCGACACGATTTGCTTTGTAGAAGTGTTGATCTATGTTTTATTTATAAATTGTAGACCGCATTAAAAAACCAACACGATTATTTGGCTGAGTTTTTATTAGTAATTGCTTTAATATTGTAAAACAGATAGTCTGCGTTTTTTCGTCACCATCACATATAGTATGTAATGACAACAAGCCACACAAAACTAGTATTACTATCATAGTTTTTGCAGGCAAAAGTAGTTAGTTGTAAAATATATGGTGGAGTATTATAAAATCGAGAGTATCCTAAATTCGAGACTGCGTTTAAAATATTTAAATATTAAAGCTCAAGCTTGGTTTAGTTACATCCATGAATGTTCATCTTAATCATTGGTTAATAAAATTGAAATTCAATAACAAAAAATTCATTGAATTGTTCTAAGAAGTTTAATTAATATATTTTTTTAAACATGCATTTAAAATGGTCAGCTATGTTCATGGATGCAGCTATCAGCAACACTGAATATGTTTATGGTATGCGAGACATTTAATTGTACAGAATTCCCAGGGTATAAAATTAAAATGTTTCAGACAACCGATATGTTATTTGTGTGATTTTAGTGTTTACACGAACAATTTTCTTCATTAGTTCAGATATGAATAAACATGTGGGCCACGTTAATCAAACGAGAATCGAATATGAACAATTTTCGTAGCTTTTCTCCATCAAATTTTCTATGGTATATATAAAAGAAAAAATATATGCTAGGACCAACTTGAAACTGCCATTTTAATTTCAGCACACTACCCCATCGGTTCTTTTACAGGGGAGTACTTGTTGGTGCCAAACAATAGTCCAGGGTATGCACTTGGGATTTTTGTCGGACAGGCCAATCGGGCCACTCACAGCAACACATTGATTTACCCGTACAACTTTTGAATGGTCCGCTGTTTTTGACATCGTTAGCAGTGACGATTGGGTGTTTGGGATAGCAGTGTTCTCGCTGGATGAAAATTAAAGGAGGGTGGCCGCGCAGCATCACACCCTTAAACCCCCCCCCCCCCCCCCCCCCCCCCCCCCGAAAAGCAAAGCAAAAAAAAGAGGAAAGCTTGGTTACCATATATCGTTGTGTTTGTCGACTTTGTGGAAAGGCATACTTCTTATTTTGCCTCTCGGTATTTGGTACAAAAAAGTTGATATGAAATACGAGCTGACTCATCTTTTAATAATTTAATTGAACAGAAGATGTCGGTCTAACATTCACGGGCAATTCCGGTTTTGCTGAACCAATCAAAGTTTTAATAATAATAATATTATTTTAATAAAGATTTCAAGATATATGAAAAACAATAAAGATGTTTGTAATGTGATCCCCTAATATGAGATAAAATAAATTCTGTTCATTTTATTTCCATCTTTATCGAATGAATCGCCAGCTGATAAAAAGTAATTTCATTTTTGTACAGGCGGTGTATATATTAGTTGGCACCCAAGATAAAATTACTTTAATGATAAACACTACCACTTCCGTTGTTTTTATGAGCAGTGATATCCCCTCCCCCAAATGAAAAGTTTATAATATTTTATAAAGATTTGCTGAATAAACAGAATGACAGAAAGTAAAAATCATCAGTTACAACCAATTAAATCTGCAATTAAGGACAAAATATCAGACGATAATTAGTGGAAACAAAAGACACAATGACCGTTCTGATTTAGTGCCAAATAAGTGTTTTTTCAGTCCATAATCCATATGCCGAATCCATAAAAAATAAAATGTTTTTATTGCTCAAATAAAATATAACTTTTATTATGTGTATCAAACATACAAATGGATACAGATATGGGATAAAATAGAGGCTGTTAAAAATACTGTAAAATTACATTGCGGTAACTGTCGTAAGCTACTGAAATTTTTCGTCAATTGCTACTATTTCCGAAAAAAAAATATGGACTCATGGGAAAAAATCCTTAATGCTACCCCTGGTCCTATATGGGTTTGGTTGCACAGATATAATATTGGAAACCAGATGAAAACAATAAATAAAAAATAACTATCCAATCTCTTACAAACATTAGTTGTTTGCATTTTTATACATATGCAGAACTTTTCGGTCGCCAGGCTGGCGACGTGATACGGTTTTGACTTGCCCGACGCTATTTTGACTCGCTATGGGCGATTGGGCGACCGTAAAGTGCGTACCCTGATCGTCTGAATGAAATGATAATAGACAGGGATTTCCCAGAACTTGATGGTTGCGCCGACTTTGTATCACCGTAGTGCTGACTTTGTATCAACTGTGATGCTGATTTCAAACGAATACATTGTATCTTTATCAAACTGGCAATATTATTTTCTACCAAAAACGGCGATAAAATTTGCCAACACGTCTTCTTAAGTTTTTTGACGAGTGATTACAGCTTTTGCACGAACAATCCATCATTTATGTTGATATTGGTTTTGTATTTTACCTACAGACAAACGACAAAATCGTTCGTGTCAAATTTTATATGCACTGATTCCAGTTCTATTTTTGTCTCGCCTTTTTGAAGTGGTGATGTATAGGGACGTCAGGTTTTTTGTGTGTAGTGTTGGTACTGGTTAACAACATGTAAGTTTAATATCATGACTGGACGCGAGAATAATCAAACTAAAGCTCTGAGGTATCAGATTTAGGAAAAAAGTAGCGTTTTGGACACATTAGTTTGCGACCATTTAGTTGTCGACGATTGCCAAAGCAGTTTCCTCTAATCTTCCCCTACATATCAATATCAGTAAGGGGAGGGCTGGAGGTGACTAATACACACTGTATATATAGGTATTGTGATGTACGCAACATGATGGTAGTGTCAACGGTGTCAACTTTGTGTTAAAGTTTTGTGTTTACTCAGTTTCTCACAAACTATTCAGTCCTAGGTCAATGAAGCAAGGTTTATAGTTTCACCTACATGTATGGATGTTCACCACAGTGCACCGAAAGTTTCTTTTATGGCAAGCGAGACATTTAATTGCATGGAAATTTTTTTTGTTTCTTAGTTTTCATTTACATGTAAGTGTCATGCTTTGTTATTATAAATGGCATTCATTTATATGCTTTGTTGTTTTATCTGGTATACCAGGCCCTAATCTAGAATTGAAAAAGTAGGAAAAGTGACTTCTCTCTTCCCAGAAGAAAAGGGAAAAGTTTAATAAAAATAGATGAAGTGAACATTTATTGGTACATTTTGTAATGTTTCGTCATGGTCTGCGTTCAGTCGGAAAAATTCTGAATAATACACTTGGTTATAATTGTATGTTTCATTAAAATGTGATATTATATATATTTTTTCTTTTCATTACTGAAATAAATGGTGCAATGTGTGTCGATGTACAGTCTGGGGCCAAAGTAAAATCACAAACTGACAAGGTGCCAAATGAACTATGACACGAAATAAGTCGGGGTCTTCATGTCCATTGTGTGATTTTGTTTTTGAAATTGGATTATGTCCAAAATATTACGGTGACTTCAACTTCTCACTACTGCTAATAGCTCTGCGACTTGGCAAACTTTTAGTGAAGAAAACTTTGATTTCACCGGCTAGATGATGGGCCTGGTATTTCCTAGATACTTATCTTTAAACCATTTAGTTATGTACAATTATGACCAGATATTTATGTTTATTTAAACTAGTTGTAATTAAAACAAAAAAGCCAGTAGAATATACATGTATATGGCAATTTATTCTTGATTGAGAACCCACTTCTTATATGCCCTCAACCGTTTTCTAAAGTAAACAGTTTATTAGCAAGACAGTTAAATATTATGTACATTTAGACTGGTCATCAATAGGTATACAGTAGATACCTCAAGTGCAGGCAGGACGTAGCCCCATGGTAAAGCACTTGCTTGATATGCGGTTGGTCTGGGATCGATCCCTGTCGGTGGGCCCATTGGGCTATTTCTCATTCCAACCAGTGCACTACAACTTGGCAAGAACAATTTTGTCATTTGTCGGTTATGCAAAACCAATATCAATATAAATGACGGATCGTTCGTGCAAAGCTGTAATCGTTCGTCAGAAAATCTTAAAAAAAATTATCACTATTTTTGGAAGAAAATAAGCTTTGTGACACACCGCCGACATATTTACAGTTTATGGAAGTTTGCTGAAATTTTCAAAGTCCTGATGTCACAATATTAATCATCCATTAATTATTGGATGTCCAAACATATGATATAGTGATTTCCCTTGAAAGTTGGCAAGGCATGGTAGACCAAACACTTTTGGGGCATTTTCACCATTTTCGGGGCACTTGTATTTCATTAAAAATAGACAAAAATTAATTGAAATAATGTAATTTATGTGTTTGCTTGAATAAATGAATGGCAAAAGATATAAAAGGCATATTTTATTAATTAATAATATCTTTTTTGGTGTTTTATAAAGACAATTTTAGAATTAATTAGTGAAAAAGGCTTGTTTAATCTCAGGGCAGCATGGTGCTGATTAAGGCAAGATGGTGCTAGACTATTGAGGCATGGTGCCACACCATGCTAAAACAAGCTAGGGAAAACACTATGATAATTTTGACTTAGTCTTAAAGAGGAAACCTGCTAAGTTTGTCCATTACTAATGGCATTAGTTGCAATTGATCTTTTACATGCACCATCCCATTTAAGTTTCCTTAACCTAATTATGTCTAAGTAAATCAAGTCCTAAACTTTATGCTAAATTTAGTACTAAATATCGTTAAGTACATTGTATATATAACTCGGCTGTTGCCCACTAGACATCCAGTCAACTGATTGGGTTTTTCTCGTTCCAACCAGTGCACAGCAACTGGTCAAAGGCTGTGGTATGTGCATATAAAAGATCCCTTGTTGCATTAGGAAAACTGTAGTGGGTTTTCTCTGATGACTACATGTACGAGTGAGTATTATTAAATGTTTGACATCCAATAGCCGATGGTTAATTTATGAATGTGTTATAGTGGTGGTGTTAAACAAAACAAACATTAAAACTTTGTCCACTAGACCGCCACGTTTCTAATTTCAAGAAATAACTATTTTGTTGCTGATTATCAGTATTTTTATAATAAACATACTGTGAAAATGAGAGAGTGTTTTTTTTTAAACAGGAGACTCAGAGACTGATTGCAGAGCCTGTTCCTGGTATCAGTGCTATTCCTGATGAGAACAATGCGAGATATTTCCATGTCGTCGTGGCAGGACCAGCAGAGGTAAGTTAGATGATTTTATGGCATGGTCAGAATACTGACCTTTTAATATTGTAGTGTTTTACTTTGATTTACTTTAGAAAGTATTTTTTATTAAAATATGACAATTATTTCACACAGGTATGAAATGGGCTTTAATTTGCATGTAGGGTATACAGAAGAAAAGCATTACATGTACAACCTTTCTTTATGCAAATGTTAAGTTGATAAAAAAAAAAGTGCATTAGCATCATTATATTCCAGTCAAACTATGAAATTCATTTAGCTGTATCAACACAGTATTTTTTATATTCATGTACATGTCTTTTAATATTTGAATCATGAGTGTCAATCTAGTACTAAGATATATTATCCCTTATATATATATATACACGTAAAACCCCTCCAAACCAGTATTCCCTAAAAAGTGGACGGTTTCCACGGTCCCATGATTTATGCAACTTTTAACACTAAAGTCTACACCCTCAGAACTGAAAGCCCAGATAGTCACACCAATAGCAGAGATTACTAAAAGGAAGTAACTAATAATTAATGTGTTGTGTTCAAATGAGTAACAGTGATTATTTTCTGGCGTATCTGAATGAATCTGGTTGGGAACCAAACAATGCTTGACTGGTCACTGCAAACAGTGACAGATATAGTCTTACGCCAACATAAAACAATCCACTGACAAGGTGTGCAGTGAGCTATGACATTAAAGATGTCTGTGTCTTAACGTCTATGGTGTGATTTTGTTTTTGAAGTTGGATTAGATCCAAAATATTATGGCGACTCTCAGCTTCTCGCTACTGCTAGTAACTTGAGCTGTCTTTTGGCAAACAATACATACTAGATTAGGGCCTGGTATGTTCACTATTGTTTGTTTGTTTGTTGTGTTTTGTCACGGCATTTAAGGACTAGCTGTAGGTGAGCAGAACATTAGGCCAAATTATTTGTTAAAATTCAAAAATGGCAAAAACCTACTTATTTTGAAACAAAATACCAGTTATTACTTCAAATTATTTTGCCAAATTAAACTAAAAGTTTGCCAGTTTTTAAAATTCGCAATTGGTGAATTTGGTGAGTGCCAGAGTTAGCCCTGCATTAAAAAAAAAAAATCAAATACACAGGGCAAAATTAAATTTACGCGAACCGCAAATTGGTTACGTCATGACCTGTAAACGTTCAGAAACTAAAACTTGCAAACTTCATGATTACAGGAAGTTTATTCATCCAGACATACTACTTCGAGTACTAGTATTCCGACAAATGTTTTAGGCTGAATTTTAGATACTTGATGCGCAGCAAACCAGTGAACTACATTATATTGCAAAATTTGTAACATGCGACCAGTCTAAACTTTTATTTAAAGTTTAAAAGAAATGTGCTCAGACCGCTAGGGACGGCTAAATTATCTCCTGCTATTTTATCTCTTAAAGGTATATATGTAGATATAATATTGGATTGGCTATAGTTTTGCATATATTAAAAACAGTTTTAACGTAAACAGGAATCCAAAAGTGTCACAAAAATTGAAAAATACTCTAACATCGCAAAATGAGCTTTAAAAAAACAAAAACATTTGGAACGTCACTGTAGTATAGACGTACCATCGATAAAGTGAAAGTAGCATAGCCAACGCAAACGGCAAAAAGGAATCCCTCCAAATGATTATGCATATATTTGTGCCCATTACGCACATTACACATGTGCCTAATGCAAAAACAAAATCCGGGAATAGGTCGAGGCTGTCTGTAATTGTTCTATAAACTATCCTCTTAAAAATGACTCGAAAAAAGATTACAAAAAAGAAAAAAAAATCCTCCGAAAAGGCTCAGATCTACAGGCGTCCTGATTTTCAACTTTTTCACAGGGGGAGGCCCCCCGAATATCTCCGCTCGGGCACGCCTTTGGCGTGCGTAATGCTAAGAAAATTTCTGGCTATGCCCCTATATTTTGTTTCAGTACTGGGGCTGATATTCAGTTCTTTTATAATATTGTTAACTTTAGCAAGCATTAAAGGTAGGGTCAACTCAAACAAGAGTCTTATGTGTTGGAAAGATGCATACCCGGACCACCAACACATACTGACACTTTAACAAATGAAAAACGCGTAATTTTAGAATTAATAATTTTTTTTATTATTCCTGGTAACTGGGGGCAGCCATTTTGTTTAGTTTTTGAGACGTCCGGTGGTATAGCTTGGGGCGAAGTGACGTCAGCTCTGTCCATCTGCTCTGTACACAGTGAAAACAAACGCTCTAATTTACTACAAGGCGCTTCGCTTTCATCAACCTGACTTGTAAAACAACATGAATGACTTGATTGTATAATAAACTATTTAATTAAATATATTTCAATTTGCATCAATAGAACGAAATCAAGTTATAGTATTTATCTTTTTTGAAAAATCCAAAAAACCAAAAAAAAGCATATTATTAGGCCTATTGGTAGGGTACGTTCGAGCAAAAAATGACCACTCAAGATACTCAAGTGATACTTTTGTCTTTAAGACGACGTAATTGGTCAGTTTTGTGATTTTAGATGGAAAAGTCTGCTTAAGCAATGGTTTACAGAATTACTTACAGTAATAACGCAGGGCGGCTGGTAATGTCCATTACAAATAGAGGGGTATCCGTGCGGTTATAACACAATACCCTGTGATCTTAAAAGAGACATGTCTTTTTAGTGCTCTAGACACAGTGTCTGGGGACCGTCTAAATATACACCTGCCAATCAGGAACCACAGGTACTAGCCACGGAAAGAAAAGACCAATTAACTAAGAAAACACTCCGATTATTATTTCAGTACATGGGTTAATTTATGTACAAAACAATAGTTATTTCAACACTTTGACAATGGTGGTTTATTTTGTATTGAAAAATAATATATAATTGTTACTGGCTTACTGGGATGGCTATTATTACAGAAGTTGCTGAGAACATTGCGATGCATCCGCAAAAAATCAGGTATGTTTTGTTTCTTCAGTTCGAAGACTAATTCCAGACGTGACACGTTAGGTATTACGTAACCACCAGCTCGCCAGAGGGCATATTCATTAGGATGGTACAAAATGGCTGCGCCCATTATATATAATAGCCGTAATATTTAACCGTTTTATTAATTAACTATAAGATTATACTTGTTGATATTAAGCAATAATGTGCATTATATATCGTTGAATATGCATACCAGGCCAAATGCCTTAATTGTCCACTCCTTTAAAGCCATTTTTTTTTTTGGTCAAATGTTTTCACTTTATGTTTCAGCTAAAAACTATGTATTTAAAATATAATTTCAACATAAATTTGAGGTAACCGATCAGGTAACCCACGGGTTTCGCAAATATAATTCACGTAACCGAACAATTGGTTACCTAGGTAAAAACCACGTGAACCGACTTCCGGTTCCCTCAGATTTCGAAATATTGTCCCCTGAATACAGGTTTTAAAAAAATATATATATTTGGTGTTGCTTGGTGAAAAGATGTTAGTAGTACTTCAATTCCAAAATTGCAAATTTTTAACTTGTCAGATTTGATTCTTGTTGCTAGGAAAAAGATTACCACACAGACATTTGCAACAAATCAAACATCTGTAAACCGGATATCCCTCAAAGCCGAACTTTTCACTTGGTTGCATGGGTGTCTGGTCTAGAGGATTTTCATTGTAGTAAAAAGTAGAACACACTTGTGTTTAATTTATAATAACATGTGACAATTGACAATGCCATGAAGTTTATAATTTTCCACGGCACTTTGTAGCCTTGAACTATATTCAGCTTTTTTTCAACGGCATATTTTTTTGCTGTGGATATTTTTTTAATGGCAAGGGTTTGTGACACATATATATGCACCTAGTATTGGAAATATGATAAGAGACTTGTTAGTCGGGGCTTTTAATGATGTTTTTTTTTTATTTCAGTCACCATATGAAGGTGGAACATTTAAGATGGAATTATTTCTGCCAGAAGAGTATCCAATGTCTGCTCCCAAAGTCCGGTTTATGACAAAAATTTATCACCCAAATATAGACAAAGTGGGACGTATATGTCTAGATATCTTAAAAGGTAGGTAAAGAAACAGCTATTTGTACTACAGTGAAATAAATATTTTCTAATATTTTGTAAGACGATTTGGCAGGAAAATAAATTGTTTGTACCAGCCAGCAAATAATAAGACAATTTTTTCCATTATTGTTTATTTGGTTAATTTGCAAACCTGTAACACATGGATAAAGTTACAGTGGAGTGAAATTAGTCTCTGATGTTAAAATGGGGAAATACGGGCTAAAAATAGACTACAGCTCGTCTCCATGACTGTTACTTCTTGGAGGTACCATATATCTTCGCCTGTAAGTCGATCTCGGCTATAAGTCGAGTCCCTAATTTCAAGCCCTGAAAACATATTTTTTATTGACCCGTTTAGAAGTCGACCAATGAAAAACAACTTATAAATATTGAAGTATTTCTTATTTTCAGCACATGAGAACTGAAAGTATCATCAGTTAATCACATGTTTTGCCGCCATATTAATATATGTAAGGAGGATAACTCTGGAAAGTACACTGGTTTTTGTACCAAATGGTGTGTGTCCCTTTTGCTCTAGTCAACTGCAAAGACTAGTCTAAGCTATTTTATGTGAAAGCTCATTAATATTCATGAAACTAGTCGTCGACAAAAATCAAACGATTAATGCCAGTAACCAGATTTCAAAATAAACTCAGGCAACAGGTAGTTAGTATTGTTACATTTTTGCTATTAGTGATGGCTGCTATTTTAACTAAGTGGACTGCTGTCTTGGCATGTGCGTGAGATCGCACACCTTTTCACATAACTAAAACCAGTCTAATGCCAAAAAAAAATAGATTATAAAAAATAAATTTATCAAATTAACATATTTCAGTATAAATACAGGGCATAATTCCACAATAAAACTTGTAAAATAATCCCCAAAACGGTAATATATTTGGGTGAAATTTTGTTACCCTCTTATAAGTCTAACCCCCCCCCCCCCCCCCCAAGTTATAAAATAATTTTTTGATGAAAAAAATTCGACTTATAGGCGAAGATATACGGTACGTGCTTTTTTTAGAATTATGAAATTGAATTTTGTGGCAGTCAAAATAACAAGATGACCAGAAACATTTAGGGTGTACAGAAATGGATATTCTGAACAATAAAATCTTAAGTAATGTCTGATTTGTAATAGTAAAAACTATACCTTAGAGTATAAAAACCTAGGGTCTGTCACTTTACAAATGCATCAGCAAACAGCATTTATACATAAAGTCAGTGTATTATGCTTCTCAGTGCCAAACAGCCAGCAAAAAGGACATTTGTTAACTGATGGAATTGGCTGTTAAGACTTTCTACTAAAGGGAATTATTTCTGATGAGAATTAAGTGTGACTGAATTGTCATTATGCAATTTTCTAGACATTTTACTTTACACTATTCACCCTATAGTAGTGGTGATAGATTTATTAAGGACACACATTTTGTGAATTAAATTTGTTTTATCTAGAGCACATTGATTTACCTTGGATGTAAATATTTAATAATTCTGATATGTTGTCATTTGTGAATGAATAGTGGAATACATTTGCCAAATTCAGCCAGGTTGGTGAATAAACAGCTTAAACTGTATGTGTACATACAGGTCTATACAAACTGTAATTCACATTATTTGACTTGTTTATCAGTTTCAATATGCTTGTCCTTTTTAGATAAGTGGAGTCCGGCATTACAAATTAGAACAGTTCTACTCTCCATACAGGCCCTGCTGAGTGCCCCGAACCCAGACGACCCACTCGACAACACTGTAGCAGACACCTGGAAGTCAGACGAACAAGGAGCTTTGAATACAGGTACCTGCTAGAATGCAACACCACTCTTGAGTGACGAACAAATGTAGAATGCCGAATAAGTATAGGGTCTGGAAAATTTCCACAAATTAAATGAAGAGTAAGGGGCAGAATAAAATTAGGGTCCAGGGGCCTGTTTCATAAAACATCGTAAGTTTACGTCTGCAACTGTGGCAGTTAAACTGGTTTGTGGTTGAATCATAGATTTACATTTATGTGCAAAACTAGGCTTATGATGTTTTGTGAAATTCAGCCCAGGAAAATTCACTGCAATGAATGTGACTAGTGTAAGAAAAGAGAAGGGTCTGGAATGTGTGCCAATACATACATGATGCCTGTGGTTTTGATTGAAAGTATCGAGTATTGGTAAGAGATAATATTACTTGTATTAGGGATTTATCCAGCCATTATGTGAGTCTGAACTTAAACCCCTTCTCAATACCTCTCCAAAAAGTTTGTTTTGTTTAACGAATCTACTGGAGCACATTGATTTATTAATTTTCGGCTATTGGATGTCAAACATATTTTCATTTTGACACAGTCATAGAAATGAAACCCGCTACATTTTTTTCCATTAGTAGCAAGGGATATTTTATATGCACCATCCCACAGACAGGATAGCACATACCACAGCCTTTGATATACCAGTTGTGGTGCACTGGCTGGAGCGAGAAATAACCCAATAGGCCCACCGATGGAGATCAATCCTAGACCGAGCACGCATCAAGCGAGTGTTATACCACTCTGCTATGTCCCGCCCTTTCTCAAAACCAAGGACAACAGTAACATTATTTCAACATTTGGTGACAGGCTCATTTTCATTTATCACAGACTCAAATTAATTGACATAGATCATTTTGACAGGCATCACCAAAAAAAATGTCCATGCCTGCATACTGTTACAGATCAAGTTTGACTTTAATGGCAAATGACCTATTTTTGATTTGGGATATACAGGGTTCGTACGTGCCTGGAAAACACTTGAAAACCCTTAAAAATAAACTAATCTATTCCAGTGCTTGAATACCCTTGAAAATCATCTTGCGGTCTGGAAAACCCTTGAAAATTATAATTTGATGTCAAATAAAATATAAACGCCTGAAACGGAGGCGTTATTTACTTTATTTAACATGTAATTAAATTATTTGTTTCATTTTCGCGGCACAATCAAATGCCAATCGTCTGTAAACCCAAAAAGATGGGTGGCACTTGTGTGTTTAACTCGGTAAGGTCCTGGAATTTTGGTAAAGTTGACCTGGAAAGTGCTTGAAAAACCCTTGAATTTTGACTTACTTTAAGTGTATGAACCCTGCATATAGGACAGATTTTATTTCCCAAACTTTGTTTTTGTTTTGAATGCTTTAAAATATTGAACTGAAATTTTATGTATAGCTTTACCATGTACTGTCATAGGTCAAGTTTGAGTTTTATGACAATTCACCCATTATCCACAGAGTTATGACCCTTGAACTTAAGATTTAAGAGATTCAAAACATTTTTGGGCTCAGTAGTGGAAATGTAGTGCTTTTGCAGTGCTCTGAGAATGCTTGTTTACACAGACATTTAAAACAAAGTAAAGTTAATAGAGTTCTTATTGGTTTAAAACTTAATACTGTCTTTTTATAAGTCTGTTTTTGATATGGTGGGGTCCAAGGGTCCCTCTGTTAAATTTTCTTTTTTCAGAAAATATCTTCCTTATCAGTTCATATGGGGTCATCAAACCTTGCATGTTGTAGTGTGTTGTGCATCATATCTAGATTAATGTGACCTGATTTGCATTGATCACTGCAGGGCAATCCTTGTCTGGGCCATATCTTCCTTATTAGTCCTCAACTGGAGGGGCTATAGTTTTGTCTCCGTTGTTCTTCTGTCAGTCTGTCTGGCTGGATGTTTTATTCACAATGACTTGAGATATGGAACTGAAATTTTGTACATAACTTCATTGTGTAGAGTTAAATATTGTTTGAGTTTTCAGGTAAATTACCTAATTTTGAAATCAATTTCGGCTTTCATGGGAATTTATTCAAGGGCAATAACTCTGTCAGAAATGGAAGTTTATCTATTTTCAATAGTTATGGCCCTTGAAATTAGGAGAACATTTCCCGGGCCTGGTAGATGACATGTATTGCTTCAGTAGTAATCTCAAAATGCTTGTTAATTTATATAGCATCATGCAGATCATAACTTAGTGACCACCCCCTAATTTTGATGGATTACCGTCTACTAAAGGAAAACCTTGTTCTTCCTTATCAATTCATATATGATCGTCAAACTTTGTAGACAAATAAAACATGGGATGGTAGTATATTGTGCACCATAATTAGATCACCATGAGTTAAACATAGAGAATGGAAGTTTTCTCTCCCCCCCCCCCCCCCCCCCCCCCCCCCCCCCCCCCCCCCCATATAAACAAGAAGCAATGGAAACGTCCAATAGGAAAGACTTGAATGTGTTTGCAATTTGTAAATAATTTTTCACTCTGGTGTTTTGTGAAAATTAACCAAGAGAAACATTAATAATTCTAATAAATGTTGTGGTTGATAATCATATGCTTGGTCATTGAATTTTAGTAAGCATAGAGCTCCAAAATATCAGATGTAATAAGTGTTGGGTGCTGAATGAGTGTAGATGGTGACATTGTTTTGTATGTTATGGGTTACATTCATTAGGCTCTCAAGAGTATTTTATCTTGCCCTTGATGCAGTTTCTTTTAAATTCATCTAAAGCTCATATCAGCTCATATCATATCATATCATGTCTTTGTTCTTTCAGCTAAGGCATGGACAAAGCTATATGCCATGAATTAAATAGCGCTGAACTGGAAACCTGATTCTGTTGTACATGTGGCTCAGGTGCCAGAACATGTACAGTGACAATGTGTATTTTTTCTAATGCACTGACCTTCATAGAGACAGAGACTTACTCTGCACTGGTTCCACTACACTACAAAAAAACCCAGCCTCTTGATGATAAACATGTCAACTTTTACATTTCGTCTGATGTTCTGTGTTGAGAAGTTGTCCTGGGACTTGGATGTACACTATTTTGATGTGAGGACAGTCATGTACAGTCAGTCACTTTATTGTCACTCATGATTCATAACAGAATGTTATGCTTGTTGCATGTCATATTTGTTGGCCATTTACCGTGATGTATATACTGATGTTGACTCATCTATTATAAGTGTGTGTGTTGGGAATACAATTTTTTTTTTTTTTTTTTGTAAAATAAATACACATTGTAATATGTTGGTAAATGTTTTTCCTGGCAAGTTGTTTCTGTTTTCTTTTGTTTCACTAAAATTGTATTCAATTAAAAATCTATACTAAAGGACTGTCTGTTACAGTTTGATTTCAAAATAAACAGTATGTAGTTTGTTAAAAAAACAATTCTTGTGACTGAAACTTTTTCTTGATACGATCGATGTATGTACTGTGAAAAATGGTAGTTCTACAGTACTAATTCATTCTAACAAAGTTTTATATCTATGTGTGTTATTTTTCTCCCACCTATAATTATGGCTGCTTCATAAATAAGTATGATTGTTACGTAGATTGTAAAACGGAGGCACTACATATATATAAAAAACAAAATAAATAAATATATTTGTGTAAAAATGGCTGCGGAAAACTATGACAGTACACTGTCTACATCATGAGTACACTTGCATAAACCTACAAACCAATAGTTTGTGAAGAGGAGAAATGGTCGTCCCTAGCAGATTAATGATTTCCAAATTTTCATTTCATACTTGAGAAAGCAGTACTTTAAAATTATGTGATTTTATTGAAAGTTTGGCCCAATTATTTTCTGTTTTATTAAATAAACTCACAATGAAAAACCCCTAAAAACCTAACAATGCACGACAGAGGACGTTTATAGTCAGTATGTTCAATTTTGGTGTGAACATTTTTATGATTAAATACAAATAGATTCTCACATTGTGAAATTTTTTATGATGAACAACTTTAAACCATGTAGATATATTACTTAATAAAAGACAAATTATATGTACTCTGAACATCAATACAGATCAGTCAGGTATATTTCTAATTGTTAAAAAAGAAGAAGTAAATATGGTTAATGCAATCCTTTTTTTCTCCATGTTTTAAGTTCATTTGTTCTGGCATCTCATAAATAAAAACTGGTTATAACTACAAATAATCCATTAAGTAATTAATCCTTAACAATAATCAAAGGTCAAGATTACCGGAACATCAGTCTTTCTATTGACTTCATAAAAAGAGAGGTCAGTATTTGTTGCTGTTTAATCAAGGTCACAACATTCCTACAAAAATCCAGCTTTCTGTAAACTAAAGAAAAACCAGGCGTTCATGAATCATGACTTAGACTCTCAAAGGTCAGTGTCATAGCCAGTTTACCTTACTTTACCTTATATTGTAAAATAAATGTTTTTTTCTTCTTTTAAATGTAGGCTTACCAATCTAGTGGAAAGAAAATTATGTTGCTGTGAAATAGTTGAAGCTATTTTATGAGAGATTTTGAACATTGTAAATGTACTAGTCCTAACTGAGTGTAATATTTCAGAATTGTATTGCATTACAGCTTTTATTTTAAACAACCAACAAGAAAACAACAACATTTATCATAGTTTAACACATGAATCTTTGCCGCGACATGCAGTTAATAATGCTTGTAAGTTCTTGGATATTGGCTAATTTTTTGCGTTGTAGGATCTAAAATGGGTTTCCCTATTCAAGTCTGTCCTCTGTGACTTCCAGTACTATATGAAACATGGTTCGTGCTGTCCATTGGCCATTAGGAAATTACATATAAAAAGAAATGTTTGCAAGTACATTTTTAATACAACTACATATTACATTATCATAAAATAATCCAGTCCTGACCTGCGTGTGTGTGTTACAGATGTATGCTGGTCTACGCTGGTTATTATTGTAGGACATGGTGTAAATTTTCACAGTTGTTGGTCATGTGTTCATATTTTAGCAAGCCTCAAATTTAGTCCTTTGTCTTCTTTGTTTTAATTTTGTCAGATTACAAAGGTAATACAACATCTTGAAAACTCTTTGTTCAGTGGGTTTTAAATTAAGTTCAGGTTTATGTAGCCATACAATTCAATTTAGCATATTTATTTGTGAATGCATATCTTTTACTGACATTAGGTTAAATAGCAAACAGTTTGTACATGTATATATGTACTCTACCGCAGAATCGATAATTTATTTATGTATTTACTCTGCTCTGGTGTGTACCAGCTCAGATACTTTGTGAAATAAAGACGTTCTATTCTGAAAAGCATTATTGTGTTCAATATTTGATCTATAATAATTATTGTTTCTTAACAAGACCGTTGGTGAGAACACCATCATGTGTTATTTTTGATAACACATGGGTTTGTTTACACACGTACGTGTGTTAACAGTTTCAAGACATACGACTGACTGCTGGTAGGTGATTACCAGGGCTCCGTTCCACGAAGCGATTTTAGCGCTGAGATCACCATAAGTGCATTAGGTAGTTATGCATTTGAGGTGATCTTATGGCTAAGATCGCTTTGTGGAACGGGGCCCTGGTCACCCGTTCCATGCATCCAATGAAAAACAACATGGTGGAAATAGATTTCACTGTGACATATAGTTAACCTGACAATCGTATGTCCGTGACACATAAGTTAGCTACAAGTACAATGGCTGTAAATAATTTTTAGTCGAAAAAGATGTTAAAATTTGCTTAAAACCTGGTTTTTTGAGGATATGTAAGAAATAGAATAATACATTTGTGTCCGTTAGATACCATTTATCTCACAACTCCTTTAAAAACTCACTTTCGCTTGTTAGTTACATTTTAAAACAACTAGTTGTGAGATATATGGCATCTAACGGCTACTATTGATTCCAATGAGCTTTGTCCGGTGTTAGTTTTGATTTAGTAAACTGGTCTAGGAGTCTCCTTCAATTTTGTTGTAGTGCAGGAAGGACGTGTTGTCCAGTAAAGTATCTCCTCTGGTGTATTATTGGAATTTTATATCACAAGAGACAACATACTGTGTTCTCTGGTATATTATTGGAGTTTTTATATTATGAGACAACATACCGTGTTCTCTGGTGTATTATTGGAGTTTTTATATCAAAGAGACAACATACCGTGTTCACTGGTGTATTATTGGAGTTTTTATATTACGAAACTGCATACCGTGTTCTCTGGTGTATTATTGGAGGTTTTTTTACATTAAAAGAGACAACATACTGTGTTCTCTGGTGTATTGTTGGAGTTTTTATATTAGAGACATACTGTCTTCTCTGGTGTATTATTGGAGTTTTTATATTAAGAGACAACATACTGTGTTCTCTGGTGTATTATTGGAGTTTTTATATTACGAGACAACATACCGTGTTCTCTGGTGTATTATTGGAGTTTTTATATTACGAGACAACATACGGTGTTCTCTGGTGTATTATTGGAGTTTTATATCAAAAAAGCGAATATACCGTGTTCTCTGGTGTATTATTGGAGTTTTTATATCAAAAGACAACATACCGTGTTCTCTGGTGTATTATTGGAGTTTTTATATTAAGAGACAACATACCGTGTTCTCTGGTGTATTATTGGAGTTTTTATATTAAGAGACAACATACTGTGTTCTCTGGTGTATTATTGGAGTTTTTATATTACGAGACAACATACCGTGTTCTCTGGTGTATTATTGGAGTTTTTATATTACGAGACAACATACGGTGTTCTCTGGTGTATTATTGGAGTTTTATATCAAAAAAGCGAATATACCGTGTTCTCTGGTGTATTATTGGAGTTTTTATATCAAAAGACAACATACCGTGTTCTCTGGTGTATTATTGGAGTTTTTATATTAAGAGACAACATACCGTGTTCTCTGGTGTATTATTGGAGTTTTTATATTAAGAGACAACATACCATGTTCACTGGTGTATTATTGGAGTTTTTTTTATATCAAAAGAGATAACATACTGCGTTCTCTGGTGTATTATTGGAGTTTTTATATTAAGAGACAACATACTGTGTTCTCTGGTATATTATTGGAGTTTTTATACTAAGAGACAACTTGTATTTTTGGTTTTTCTACTGACGTTTTTAAGACTACTACTAATAGACAATACCTTGTTTGTAGTTTGTGTTTTTTTCCCCTCATTATTTTGAAAACCAGTTTGTGTTGCGTAGCATACCATTGCCATTGGGCTTTCTAAACCGATTGAGGACAAGGTCATGCATTTCTGGTCCATTAGTGGAGTTCTAAATTGAACAAAGAACGCCTTGTTCGGTTATTATCAGAGTTTCAACTGAATACAGGTTTGTATATGTCATAGACCTACATGCACTCAACTTCCGCGACGACGTCTTTGATTGATGGCCGCTGTAACCACGAAGGCCGTCGTTGTTGGTAATGTCGACTCGCTGTCACTACAGGTGGGAACTGTTGACAGCCGAGACAAGTTACCGTAAATCCTTCAAATAAAAGCCCAGCCTTCCTTTAAAAGAAATAATAAATTTGTGATGCTCTGAGACCCGGTCTCTAGTCATATCAGCTCCTGCGCGTGCTGTAACCTCACCGTGGTGCGGGGTGTAACATTCTCTTTGAGAATGGCTAATACAGAACAAAATTGAAATTTTGAGTAAAAGTCAGTATCTATCTGTGATATTTGTATTTTTGCACAATTCTTTACACTGTTTTTTTTATTTTAAATCTTGAATTTTTATATTGATGTTGATCATCACTTTGTTTGTTTGCATTACCATAGTTTGACATCCAATAGCCGATGTATTTATCGTGCTGGGGTGTCGTTAAATATTCATTCATTCATTCTATTCATATCAGGGGTGGTATGTAGCCAGGTAGTAAAGTGCCCGCCTGATGCGCAGTCGGTCTAGGATCGATCCCCACCAGTGGGCCCATTGTGCTATTTCTCGCTCCAGCCAGTGCACCACGACTGGTATATCAAAGGCCGTTGTATGTGCTATCCTGTGTGAGATGGTACATATAAACGATCCCTTGCTACTAATGGAAAACAATGTAGCGGGTTTCCTCTCTATGATTGTATCAAAATGACCATATGTTTGACATCCAATAGCCGATGATCAATAAACCAATGTGCTCTAGTGATGTCGTTAAACAAACAAATTATTCATATCAAGGCAGGCTTCTATATTTTTTGCATGCAAAAATTTATAACAGCCTTATTGTAAAGTCAATTTTTAATGTAGACTTCGAAACTTTTTTTGTACATGTGGAAACTGCTTACCGTATCTCTTTTCCTGTTCTCGCCACGTGGTTGTAAGCTTTTGACGTTATGCAACGGAAATGACGAGTATAACGTGGTCATTGACCTGACAAAGCTACAATCAGGTCAGGTCAGAATTTAACGTGCACATTCAGAGCAAGCTGCTGTAGCGCACGCCTGTCCTGGGCGCAGATGTCGGTCTCAGCCGGCTCCTCCGTCCAGGACAGGAAAGGGTGGGGTGGGTGAAGAAGGGACCGCCTGCACTGGCAGGTGCAAGAGAGCACTGGCAGTTCGACCGTGATCAGTAACAGGCGGAAAGCTACAACAGCAGAAGTCGGCCTTTATAGAAGTCCGGTAACCGGCCTCGGTGGCGTCGTGGCAGGCCATCGGTCTACAGGCTGGTAGGTACTGGGTTCGGATCCCAGTCGAGGCATGGGATTTTTAATCGAGATACCGACTCCAAACCCTGAGTGAGTGCTCCGCAAGGCTCAATGGGTAGGTGTAAACCACTTGCACCGACCAGTGATCCATAACTGGTTCAACAAAGGCCATGGTTTGTGCTATCCTGCCTGTGGGAAGCGCAAATAAAAGATCCCTTGCTGCCTGTCGTAAAAAGAGTAGCCTATGTGGCGACAGCGGGTTTCCTCTAAAAACAGTGTCAGAATGACCATATGTTTGACGTCCAATAGCCGATGATAAGATAAAAAATCAATGTGCTCTAGCGGCGTCGTTAAATAAAACAAACTTTACTTTTATAGAAGTCCGGATTCTATTAAAGCCATGGCCTGTGTTCACGGATTTACGGTATATCAATTCACGTGCCCACTACAAGTAGATGTCTGCAATCGACGAGTATTTACATTTCTGTTATATAGTACATGTATATCGTTTGATTTAACATACAGAATACTACGTGAGTGGCCGTTAGATAACGATTATCTTGCAGCAAGTTGTTTCAAAACGTATCACGATTTGTAAGGTAAATAGAATCTTAACGGACACGAGTAGTATGATACAGGGGTGTAATTTAATCAGCTTTTTTTTCTAATACCAGTGTGTGTATGTCTTTCTGTCTGCGCGCGCGTGTGGGTGTCTCTCTCTCTCTCGCTCTCTCTCTCTCTCTCTCTCTCTCTCTCTCTCTCTCTCTCTCAAAGTAGACTCTCTGCTCTCTCTATATTTAAATGTTGTGTAAAATTATTTTCACACAAGTACGAAATTTTTTCCCTGAAATCTCATTGACTTACTATTGAAAGCTTATGCGCTCAAAGAGAAAATGCCTGAGCACGTAAAATGTACGGTTGTTTTGTTCTTACTCTATACATAGTTATACCAGAAACAAAAATGATATGCTCGAAGCAGTGTGGCGGGGGGGGGGGGGGGGGGGGGGGAGGGGGCGGGGGAAGGGAAGCCTGAGCACGAGCAAATGTACGTTGTTTTGTTCTACCCCCCCCCCCTACCCCACCCCCACACACACACGGATAGAGAGAGAGAGAGAGAGAGAGAGAGAAAGAGAGAGAGACTGCCTCCTCCACTAGAGACTGTGCCCCCAACTCCATAGATCTTTCCTACTGGCCAGCACACTGTTTTCTTCTTCATGAAGATCGCTTTTAACTTTAAACACTAATTTTAAAAAAAAGAAAAGAAAAAGAAAGAAAACAATTGATATGTTAATATATAGCTTAACATTAATAAATGGTTAAAACCAAAATATCGTTAGGGTATTCGCCATCTCCAAATATAGTCACTGCACCACGACTGGTACATCGATGGCCGTGGTATGTGCTATCTTGCCTATGGGATGGTACATATAAAAGATCCATTTTGCTAATCGAAAAGAGTAGCCCATGAGGTGGCGAAAGCGGGTTTCCTCCCTCAATATTATATCTGTGGTCCTTAACTATATATCTGACACCATATAACCGTAAATAAAATGTGTTGAGTGCGTCGTTAAATAAACCATTTCCTTCCTTCCTTCATCCTGCTATACCATATGGGCCTCATTCACAAAGCTCATTTAGGCTCTGCTAGACAACAAAGCATCCTCTTTGCAAGTCTTTTAGCATTGCACTGCGAGATCGCAAAGTTGTGATAGTTGAGTGAATTAGGCCCTGATCCTGTTGAAATCTGTATTCTCTCAATGCTGTTTGGCGCGATTTGGTTAAGGCAAAAACTCCATATAGACTGAGTTATCGTGGTTTATACGTATGTTGTCTGTTGTGAAATGGGTGACATTGTATATGTTTTGTATTAGGATTTTTATGTTTGTTATGTTCTTATGTGTTGTATATTTTAGTCGTGTTTTATGCTAATGACAGGTGTATGAGATGAGAAGGGGAGTCTGGGAGTCTGGGCTGCTCAAACCCCGCATTACAAGAGAATCAATAATTTTCTATGATCGATCCCCGTCGGTGAGCCCATTGGGCTATTTCTCTTTCCAGCCAGTGCACTACGACTGGTATATCAAAGGCCGTGGTATGTGTTATCCTGTCTGTGGGAAGGTGCATATAAAAGATCCCTTGCTGCTAATCGAAAGGAGTATCCCATGAAGTGGCGACAGCGGGTTTCCTCTCTCAATATCTGTGTGGTCCTTAACTATATGTCTGACGCCATATAACCGTAAATAAAATGCGTTGAGTGCGTCGTTAAATAAAACATTTCTTTCTTTCTTTCTTTAATTTTATATATACAATACCAATACCTCTTCATAGTCCTCCGGTAATCTGAAATGGTTTTAGGATATTCTCAAACTTTTAGTTATGTTTATTTTCATAGTAACAACACCGCATCCAGTAAATTAAACAGTGACATTACTACTCCTACTACTGCTACTGTTGCTTCTACTCCTACTCCTTCTACCACCACCACCACCACCGCTGCCGCCGTCGTCACCACCACCACCACCGCTGCCGCCGTCGTCACCACCACTACTACTACTACTACTACCACTACTACTACCACCACTACTACTACCACTACTACTACTAATACTACTACTAACACTACTACTACTACTACCACTACACTACTACTACTACCATTGCTACTAACACTACTACTACTACCACTACTACTACCACTACTACTACTACTACTAACACTACTACTACTACTACTACTACTACTACTACAGAAACGCATACGACGGGGGGGGGGGGGGGGGAGGTGTTCGGGATGTTCGAATCCCCCTTCAGACAAGATGCCCTTTTGAAATTAAAAAACCCCCAATTGTTTAGCACAACTGTATAATTTAGATCCACAAGAAAGCGCCTGAGATATAAATAGTTATTTACTAAATTAGTAAAAATAAGCATTTTCTTTATCATGTGTGAACTGCATGAAAACGGAAAGTATTAGAAGTTGATCGGTTTCCACCAGCAGGGGCGGATCCAGGATTTTTAAAAGGGTGGGGTTCCAAAATAGGGCAACTTTGAGTTTGCCTTCGACAAACAAATCGACCTCCTGAAGGGAGCGAGGTGCTTAGGGGGATCTGGGACATACCCCCTCATGAACATTTTGAAATATAGATGCCTAGAGGCAATTTTGCTACTGTTCTGTTTGGAATAGATAGTTTGTGTGATGATTTGTGAATTTTACCAATTATATAATAATATTATAATTTAATTTGAAGTTGAATGCAATAAATTAGAAAACTCACTTTAATTGGTTGTGACACTGCCACTGGTGAGATTGGGGACGGTGTGGTCATATTTGCAGTTATAAACAAAGAGAAAAAAGTTTTGCAACCCTAACCTGATCAACAGTGGCAAAACCCTGACACTGACAAAAAGAGCTGGGGAACAATACATTTTTTTTTAAAACAAATACTTGAAATACACATTTCTTTCAAGGGCAGGGCAGAGGGTGGGGGCAAATGTTCCCTAGTGCAGGTGTAAATCCTCAAATTCGGGCAAAAACGATAAAAACATTTGAGAAAAATGTGCTAACCTGTATTTCCATCATTCTACCAGCAAAATTTGCTTTAATCCATGTACAAATGCGTAGTGATTAGTTTGCATCCCTATATAGGTGTTTGGTAGTAATGCTAATATGAATAAATGTTGTTATCCAGATTCGAGGATTTTCGTTTAATTCGGGCAAAACCCAGCCCCCCCCCCCCCACCCCCCACCCCATACACACCCCGCCTTAAAAAAATGGGAACCCGTACGCCCATGACGACACCAAGACCACTTTTTGTCAAATTTTCAAACCTGTAGGCCGATCTCGAGTAAAAAAACCCAGAGCATTTCATCGGGCCCCTGGCTATGCAGAGACGGGATCCGGGACGAACATGCTCGAAACCTTGATATATGAGCATGACAAAATTATCCGCTCCGCTCATTATACGACTGTGATATATGTTTATTGTTTTGAAACCGGTCAGAGGCGGATGCATGACGTTTCTAGGAAAAGGGTGCAACGCGTACGTTTAAAAAGGCACTTCTTGTATTCAGGGAGGGGATATGATGTTTAAAAAGGAATTACATAATGCACTAACAGGTTCTATCTCCACGGTAAAACATAATTTAAAGTTACAGTGTCTGGTTACCATATAATAATATCATGCACAAATACGAAATACAAGTTCAATTGCACATTTAAAAAATTCGTGTGTGTTCGCTATGAACGGAGAACGTCAAAAGTATACGCTCGATTCGTCGCCTGTGCGGCCATTGCTCGGCAAACCACAAACGACAGCCTGTTGTCAATTTCAGTTAACAGGTGCGTTTGCGGATTTGAAATTGTAGGGTTCGTCTCAAAAAATGAAATGACAATTCTTGCGCTGTACAAAGAACGTTCGGTTAAGGATACGTACTATTCTTTCGTTAAAACCGGTTTTGATCTTGACAACGTACTATCGACAATTCTACCTTCCTATTTAAGAATTAATATTTTATAAAGTGTTAGTAGAACTTTCAAAGTTTAGTTTGTATAACACATTGATCATGTATATATACTACTCAAAAGAATTTAAGGGTCAAAAATTTATAATCAAATAAGTTTCAGAGTGTATTAGATTGATGATGTAAACTACACCAAATTTTTTTATTTATTGTTCCATATTTACAAAAACCCACAAATAAACGTCACTGTATACAAGAAAGTCACATGACATGCTGTCAAAGTTGAAGGTTGTCAAACATGGATTTTACACATTAGAACATTCGTTTAATAGTGTGTGAATCCACCGCTGGCGCGAATACACTCGACACATCGTTGCCTCATGCTGTTGATCAGACGTCTGAAGAACTCTTGGGGAATGGCCTGCCACTCTGCCATAAGAAGTTGACCCAGATCATGAAGGTTGGCCGGGGTGGGGGGCATGGTTATCCCGAACTCTCCTGCCTAATTCGTCCCAGGCGTTCTCTATTGGGGCCAAGTCAGGCGAATATGCTGGCCAATCCATCCTGGCGATACCTTGTTGTCTGAGAAAGTCCGTTACCACCCTGGCGCGGTGGGGTCTGGCATTGTCATACTGCAGAACTGCCCAGCCGCCAATCTGCTGAAGGCCTGGGAGAACCAACGACCGGATAATCTCATTCAGATAGCGGATTCCATTCAGATTGCCATCCACCACATAGAGGGGGGTCCTGTGGTGGATAGAGATGCCGCCCCAAACCATGACGCTGCCACCACCGAACCGGTGACGTTGTCTAACGTTAACGTCAGCGAAGCGCTCCCCAGGACGTCTGTAGACACGAACCCGACCGTCGTTGAACTGGAGACTAAACCTGGACTCATCAGTGAACATCACTCGACCCCACTAAACACATTGCCACCGCAGATGAAGCGTGCACCAGTGATGTCTGGCCGTTCTGTGACGTGGTAGGAGTGGTGGTCGAACAGCCTGGCGACGGCAGCGTAGATTATTGGCTCTCAGACGATTGCGTATGGTTTGATCAGACACTCGAGTTCCAGTCGCAGTCCGCAGATTGTCACGTAATCGGCGTGCAGTGGTTGTGCGTTGACGTAGAGCCATATTGGTTATGTAGCGGTCCTCTCTATTTGTAGTGCTTCGGGGTCTTCCCGAACATGGACGATTTCGAACAGAATTCGTTGCTTGGTACCATTGCCACAGTCGGCCAACGACACTCTGACTGACACCAAGTCTCAGAGCAACATTTCTTTGCGTATTGCCATCCTGAAGCCAAGCAATAGCCCTTCCTCGATCTTCGCTAGTCAGTTGACGTCGTACCATTGTCGAATTTGGAGTGTGCACCGTACACGAACGCAAGCTCCAATTATACGGAAATGCAGCATTGGGAACATGGAATACACGTGCAAAGCGTGCAAATGAACGCTTTGTGAAAAAGCAAGTTATGGGCACTTAGCAGACCTTTCTCTTTCGCCCTAATTTACGTGCAAATGTAAGCATATTTTCGCCATTAGAACTAGTCGACAGTGTCAATGACAGTGGATTTTAATTCATTTATGGGTTGCTTAGACCCACTTTCGTCAAAATGGAACAATACCATGCGTGACATTATGGTCTAGCTAATATAATTGATATTCAGAAAATAATGTCGAAAATATCGTCTGACCCTTAAATTCTTTTGAGTAGTACAATATATATATATATATATATATATATATATTTTTAATAAAATATGCTAAAGTAGAAAATGATCGTTTTCACTTTTTAATTTTACGTGTGGTAAAATCGACAAATTCAAATAAATATTTTTTCATTTTGGAAAGGGTAAAGTTAGTTTGTTTTGTTTAACGACATCAGTGTTAGAGCATATTGATTTGATAATCATCTGCTTTTGGATGTCAAACGTTTGGTAATTTTGATATAATCTAAGAGAGGAAACGGGCGCATGTGCAGGTGGGAGGGTATTGGGGGTCGAAAGTCTTCCCTGACCAAGATAAAAAAAAAAAAAAATTGAAATATATTTTCTGGGGGAACATGGCCCAATATAAACTTCGCTCAACACAGTCTATAACCCCCAACCCCGCTGAAATCCCTGCACACGCGCCTTGGAAACCCGCTACATTTTTAAAATATTATTATTATTTTTTTTTTCTAGCAAGGGATCATTTATATGTACCATCCCTCAGGCAGAATATCACATACCATGACCTTTTATATACCAGTCATAGCGCACTGGCTGGAACAATCCCGCCGATGGGGATCGATCCTAGACACCACATTTTTACACAATGTAGGTCTAAGTAATGAATAGAAATAACATATAGTCTTGATAAATGTTACGTATATCGAACATACCGCCCTCTTCCTCTACCCCTAGAACGTTACGTAATTATTAACATCCCCTTACATGTAACGCGTATGCCAACCGCTGGTCACTGTCAAAATTTCAAGGCAAATCCCCCACCAACCACTGGAAAGGATTGTACCATACCTCAGTGGATATAAATATATTTTGGAGGTATGAGACGACCCCTCAATTAAGACAGTTAAATATGTTCAAAATCACGCGAGAAGCTCAGCGCCTGCGCAAATCGCGTAAATTCCCAGTTCTACTGGCGTCCCGCTAATTGAAGAAAAACAAGCTGGCCATTGGGTTTGCAGTTGACCTAGATAATGTAGATAAGCGAGCATTGCGAAACTATAGCGATATGGTGGGCCTTTTATGTACCAAACAGAACTGGATCATCTATTCTAAATGCTTAAATAATACAAATATTCCAGACACTGCAGCTTTAAAAAATGCATTGTATTCATCTGCTAACCATTATAGGCGGAATTTACGAAGCCTGTTTTTTGTTTGTGTTTTTTAACGCAGGACGTTAAGCATTGAAAATCTATCTAGTCACAAGCGTACGTCAAAAACAATCTTTATAAATTTGGCCCTACATTTTCGAGCCACTTCGAAGTACGAGGGGAGAGGACGCATCTCCATACCCCATCCTTGGAACCGCGCCTGAGTAGTTTGAAAACTATGCTATTAAACTCCGTCATATAAATCACAGTTTCGTATAATTTTAATTTAAAAAAAAAAAAATTAAACTAGGGTGTAAGTAACCAAATTAAAATCCATAAACAACAGTTCTAACATGACGCGAAAGATGAGACATAGTAACATACATCCTTTCAATCTACATATAGGCCTACATAAGCGTATGAGACAGGGGGCTGGAACAAATCCTCAAATTCGGGCAAAAACGATAGAGATATTCTGGCAAAATGTGCTAACCTGAGACCTTTTTACCATGTATTTCCATCATTTTACCCTCAAAATTAGTTGTAATACATGGGGGAAATGCGTAGCGATTCGATTGTAACCCTATATAGCTGTTTGGTAAAATGCTTATCTAATGTCGGCTGCCTTTGCTCGTTTCTGATTCTAATTTTATAGCATAGATAGATAGGTCATTCTCCATTAAGTGCACTTTTTGAAGCCACAATATTTTTTTTTTCGCAGTAGTATCATTTCAAAAAATATTTTGATATAGACATTATAAGTATATTTTTAATATAAATTTGTGAAAATAAATGCTTAAATGTTTAATCTTAATTAAAAAAAGATATCTCAACTACTTGCATGTCGGAACATTTTGTCAGTGGTGTTACGGACGATAGAACAAGTATGCAAATATGACAAATGCATCAAATTTATAAAGAAACTTACATATACTGAAGTTCATATGTCACAAACATATGCCCAAAGGTTTTCATCCAATATGAAAGCTGAATATGTGCAATAAAATGACTCAAAAGATGATCATATATATATATTTATATTTATGACATGGCATTTTATTGTATTTTTTATGTTTTCTTTGGTATTTAAATTATTTTTAACACAATGTGGGGTTTTTTGCAATATATGTATGCATACTGCACATTTCTTTTTATTGGCCAAGCAAATTATTAAAATATTCAGTGTGGAAAATGTACTGGTTACACCATTGACTCATAGTATCACCACTGACCACAGTAACACCACTGACATACGAATCTGATTTAGTTTTAACCGGCTTAAACAGTATACCAATATAATAAATTAAATGCTATAGTTGACATGCAGTAACAAAACAGTCAAACATAACTGTTAAACATTCAAACTTTATTGAAGAAATATTCACTTAAAATGCTTTTAACACAAATTCAACACGAGTTCCAGTCTTGAAATTAGAGTAACTAGATGCATATAATTCTGTTTATTGTTTTATTGTTTGTATTTCATTCAATACCAGTTTCTCCACAATGGCATTCAAACTAAACATTCAAACTTTATTTAAAGAACTTTCACTTAAATGTTTTAAGAGAAGACAGTTAGTCTAAAGCACATTTTTTTTGTATTTCATCCAAAACTGCTTTTTCGACCATGACATGTCTTCTGTTGGCATACGTAGGTTCAGAAATGAAACAGATAACCTGTCCATCCCCATACCAGTTGATATCCTCATGAGGAGATGGCCAATAAAATCTATTCGTTCCAATTCGATGCATACATTTGATTTTAATGTCATTGTTTTCAACTGCTTGTATTAGACCTGGATAAACTTCTCCGTCATATTGTATAGCACACCACTTTCCAATATGTTCGTTCGTGACTGCTTCAGGTCTGTATATCAAGGATGCCTGTTTTCCAGTAGATGAACCGACAGCATTTCCGCCTGTTTCTTCTGTGGAGCTTTGTTGGGTCTCTATCACGTTGACAGCTCTCAATGCATAACAAGGGCAGTCTAGTTTCCCTGCTGAACATACGCAGCTCACATCCCGGACTTGTAAATTACCTGGAAATAAACATGACTTCGTGTAGCTGCATGGTGCCCTTTACATTCATAAGAGATCCGACCCCTGCCAACATATTGAACTTCTCTTCAACTTTTTGACTGAAGATGTGAAAGAGCTTTATGGCTGAATTTTGATTTTTAAGTAGATTAAACAGTGATGTTGCGTCAGGAATGTCATGTCCTTGACGTACGAGTCTGTCGGCAGTTCTTTTGACTGATCCTCCGACACCATCAGGTGCTCCTTTGCCATGGCTTGCTTCAAAGAAATGCCAGGCAATTTGTCTGAAGCCTTTCTTGAATGGTTCTGATGAGAGTAAGTAAAAGTTTGCCTTTTGTCGGTACTGTGTTGCAGGACCGTCGCTAAACACATGTAGAGTATCAACATCTGGATACTCTTTTCGGACCAAATCAAGAACAGGCTCCATGTGTGTCCAGATTGCAGCCGGGTCATGTCGCCTTGATTCCGACAGTGTACAAAACGACAACGGTGCCTCTGGAGTACTGACGTAAAGGACACCAGTATGCAGTGAAACCTGTTGATGGGATCCTCCAAAATGGACTGACTGTATCTCTGATGCATATCGGCATTCATAATTTTCGCTCCAGTCAACATGTATAAGGCATTCATTTGGTTTCAAGTTTTCTCTGACTTCCCGATATGTTTTGTATTGCCAGCGGATGTTGAACAAGTGTTTTTTGAACTTGTCAAGACTAGACTGGAACGTGTCAACAAGACCAGACTGTGTTGTTTTCACTTCAGTTTTAACTGTGATTAGAGAAAATGTTTCTCCATTTGCATGAAGCTTACGCTCTTGTGCCCACTGAAAATAAGAAACTTCATCTTGTCCTGGTTTTTTGGCCAATTCGTATGGTGTCGATTTACAGTCTAGGCACTGACCATAATAACATGACTTAGAGGCTGGTTTGCAGACAACAGAATCAGCTATATTTTCCAAGTCTCTTGATTCTACAATCTTAAGTTTATATAGTGCATTGACCATGAACTGTAAATTTTCATGTGTTTTGCATTGACAAGTTTCTCTGTCTTGTTCAGTAGGTGACCAGACCCAAAACGGCCTCATCTTGCAGAAGAATGAATATGATATCGCTATTGGTGATTCTGCCAGGAACTTGATGTGCAGGTTTTGCAAACTCTCACACAATAGTCGACGTTGTTTCTTAACTTTATGAAGAGTAACAGTATTCCTTTTACCTGTAATGATCCTGCTGACATCATCACGAAGATAAAAGTTACATATTTTCTTCTGCAGGTCAACCTTTGCTCTCGTGCTTCTGATACCATCTACATATCCTGTCTTGTGTCTTCCATTTGAAAATCCTATTGCCTGTCTTGCTAATGTCATTACTTTGTACTTTCTCAGAATCTTTCCTGAAAATATTTGTCGAAAGTTTTGCTTTGCTCGATCAGTTTTGGTATGAGAATACTTGCTTCTTAGCTGCTGCAGTAAAGCATAGTGGAATGTTAATGTTTTCCGTACTCTTGAAGGTTTGATATGCCATATGCGCATGAGGTGTTTGGTTTTTTATCTAGGTGTAAGTTGTCGATCTGTATCTGATGCCATTCTTCTCTAAGGCGATGGTACCGCGTTTTGTATTTGTTAAGATTTCGCTTTTCCTTTTCTAACTGTTGTCTTAACTTGACATTCTCTCTGTATACTTTAGCTCTCTCTCTGTTAACTAATCTTCTACCTTGCCTGCGTTGTCTGGGATAAATTATCACAGACCCAACTGGAGATGCAGGTGGAGTTATGAACGCTGCTTGATTCCGATGATGCCTGCTTCTTTGTTGTTGGCGTCGCCAGACCTTTCTCTGCTGCCTATGTTCTCTTGGTGTCAGATCAGAAACCAAGCGCTTCTGTCCTGATGCTAGATCTGCCCGATATTTCTCTCTCTTCTTCTGAAGGTATTGTGCACGACATTCTGGGTTTGCATTACGTTTAGCCCTGTAGCGTCTTTGTTTCTCAGCATTAGTTAATGCCATAACTGCAATAATAAGAAACAAGAAATCAACAGAATGATAAATAAGTTTGAAAAAGGTCCATATAACACCAAATACTTAAAATGGACACAACAATGGATAAGTTATTTGTTAACGGTAACTCAGCACATTTGAAACTTCAGTTGTTTGGTGTCCGACTTGGTCTAGTGGGAGGCAATATGCTACTCTCATAAAGGCTACTCCTACCATCACGCAACAAGGAATACAGGACAGTACATACCATGTAATTTGCTGCACCTGGTTATGATAGGACAAAAAAAGCTGGAGTCCTGTATCAGTCCTACAAACCATTACTTTTCAGTTGAGCACTACGCTTGCTTTACATACTACCACTGGATATAACAACACTGTGTGTGTGCGTGTACTGTGTATGTGTACTGAGTGTGTGTGTGTACTGTGTGTGTGTGTGTGTACTGTGTGTGTGTGTGTGTAGTGTATGTGTGTGTGTACTGTGTGTGTGTGTGTGTGTGTACTGTGTATGTGTGTACTGTGTGTTTACTGTGTGTGGGGGGCTGGCTATGTGGGTGGGTGGGTGTGACAGGTGTGTTCGTCTTTGTGTGTGTGTGTGTGTGTGTGTGTGTGTGTGTGTGTGTGTGTGTGTAATTGTGGATATTAATTTAATAATACCCATTCATCCACAGAGAAAAAATCCAAACAGAGAGTGAGACTGACAGGCAACATTCAAGCAGACAAAAAGAGGGAGAAAATTATATATATTGGTGTTAAATGTACATAGTTGTCAGTAGTGTTATTTGGTCGTCAGTGGTGTTACCAATTGCTTGGTTACACCACTGACAGTTACACCACTGACAAAATAATACTAAACAACGAA
This sequence comes from Gigantopelta aegis, assembly GCF_016097555.1. Taxonomy (NCBI): domain Eukaryota; kingdom Metazoa; phylum Mollusca; class Gastropoda; order Neomphalida; family Peltospiridae; genus Gigantopelta; species Gigantopelta aegis. Next base: position 58,482,760 of record NC_054701.1, on the reverse strand, counting down.
TTCTCCCCAAACCATGAGATTAACCAAAAAAGTTACCATGTGCTCAGGATTTGAAATCACATGTTTCACATGCTACAGTGTGTTTTTCTTATTAAACTTTGTTTCCCACTGAAATACAGTTACAACATCAATGACACATAATAAACATACTGCTAAAAACTAACCACCAACGATAAGAATACAAGAACTATTATTCAAGAATCTTACCTGCTTAGCCTGCCATTTGTTTCTTGTCTGCACTGCAGAGCCCCCTGGTGTTCAAAATTGGTAATTTGGGGATCATCAAGTGTTGATATCAGCAAATTCATCATCGGTTACACCACTGACATAAAAACTTGTAACCAACATATATAAGATTTTTTTTTCAAATTAAGAATACTTTGATATCATTTCATTTTGTTTTTCTTAATTTTCATGTAAAATATGATATAATGACATAAAACAGAATTAGTTTGGTCATTTTATAAAGTTTGAAACTATGAATTAAAATTTAGGTGTTGAGCTGGTGACATGCAAAAAAATTCACATATATGTACATATAATAAATAAAAATGGCCAAAACAACTAATAATAACAATCAATATCTTTATTCATTCATGACAAATACATGTGTTTATCAAAAAGTAGTAGTTATGTTGTTGCAGATATAAAAGTAATAAAATGATGTACACGATACACAAAAATTGCACTTAATGAAGAATGACCTCGTCCTTGGTTCAAGTGGCGGGACGTAGCCCAGTGGTAAAGCGTTCGCTTGATGCGCGGTCGGTCTAGGATCGACCCCCGTCGGTGGGCCCATTGACCTATTTCTCGTTCCAGCCAGTGCACCACAACTGGTATATCAAAGGTCGTGGCATGTGCTATCCTGTCTGTGGGATGGTGCATATAAAAGATCCTTTGCTGACAGGAAAAATGTAGCGGGTTTCCTCTAATGACTATGTGTCATAATTACCAAATGTTTGACATCAAATAGCCGATGATTATAATCAATGTGCTCTAGTGGTGTCGTTAAACAAAACAAAATTTTAAACTTTTCAAACAAACATAGGATTGTGTAGTTTACTTTTATCGAGTAACTATAAATTTGTCCAAAGAAATTTTCTGAAAGAAATGTAAAAGGATATTTGTTCAATGACACTTCAGCACATTTAAAACTGTGACTATTTGATGTTTAACAAATGGTTATTGTTTGGTCAGTAGAAAGAAAGTTAAAAGTTAAAACAAACGTCTTCTCATAGTATCTCGCCCTTGGTTCGGCCTCGGTGGCGCAGTGGTCAAGCCATCGGACTACAGGCTGGTAGGTACAGGGTTCGCAGCCCGGTACCGGCTCCCACCCGGAGCGAGTTGTTAAGGGCTCAATGGGTAGGTGTAAGGCCACTACACCCTCTTCTCTCTCACTAACCACTAACCAACTAACAACTAACCCACTGTCCTGGACAGACAGCCCAGATAGTTGAGGTATGTGCCCAGGACAACGTGCTTGAACCTTACTTGGATATAAGCACGAAAATAAGTTGAAGTGAATATAAAAAATGAATCAAGGACCTCACGCGTTGTGTCTGGTCAATGGGTTCAAGTCTAATTACACGAATCTACTGGCCAATAGAGAACCTGGTATGACACCAAGTCATGTTACATATCTCACCAGTGACAGTGATGCCAGTATTAAAGGCCCTATTTAAAGTTTGGGGTACTTTAAACTCTGACTGGCGGAAGACGTTGTGCGACAAAGGGCCACCATGAAGCAAGGCCTATGGTTACATCACCACAACTTACAATTCACACGGTGGTGATTTATTTATAGTGAGTTTTTATTCCCCTTGACTGCTGACATAATTATTGGTTTAAACAATATTTATTTCACCGGCATCGGTGGTGTCATGGTTAAGCCATCGGACTGGTAGGTACAGGGTTCACAGACCGGTACCGGCTCCCATCCAGAGCGAGTTTTAAAGACTCAATGGGTAGGTGTAAGACCATTACATCCTGTTCTCTCTCACTAACCACTAACAAATTAACAACTAACCCACTAGACATATAGCCAGATAGCTGAGGTGTGTGTCCAGGACAGCGTGCTTGAACCTTAATTGGATATACGCACGAAAGTAAGTTGAAATGAAAAAAAAAGAAAAGAGTATTTATTTCTGTTTATATATTAACAGATAGGATTGGTCAACTGGCGTAGCCTATACAAAGACCTTTCCCTATATTATACAATTGAAATCATAACATGCTGACATATTAAAGGGACATTCCCGAGTTTGCTGCATTGTAAGATGTTTTCGACTAATAAAATATTTCTAAGATTAAACTTATATATTAAATATATTTTCTTGTTTAGAATATCAGTGTCTGTATATTCAATGTGTTTCTGGTCATCTTAATATTTGTAACAAGCCCAAACTGGATTTTGTTTTCAAATAATTTCGTACGTACGAAAAAATCTTTTTTAGGAAATAAAATGAAATTTAACCTAGTACAAATATTAGAACGATCAGAAACACGTTTAATATACAGCCACTAATATTTAATGCAGAAAAATATATTTGATATGTAATTACAGTCGTTAAAAAGTCTCTGTTAGTCGATAACATCTTAAAAATTGCAGCAAACTCAGGAATGTCTTTTTAAGAGTTAGATTCAAAGCCCATATTCACAGCATAACAGAAGTAATATCTGGATGACGAGATGAAAACGGAGTTGCTCAACTATTGAACCTGTATGTAGGTAGAACAACGAAAAAAAAAAAAAAAAATATGTGGTCAATTTTTTTTATTTTAAACAAAAATATGAACCAAAAGATGTAAATTAATGAAAACCGGACGGAAAAATATTTAGTGGTTAGAAAGTTATAGGCCTTTGAAGTTTGGCGTGCTGTGAAATTTGTCTGCCAAATTTGTACTCGCTTTTTTAACCTTGCTGGTTAAACTCAACTACTGATCGCCATGTGTATATTGCACTTTAAAATGGAACTGAAACACGCCAAATATTATTCTGAAATATGTAATAGTGTTTTTGAAGCCACTGGAAAATGGTAACATATACCATTATAATGTTAAAATGTTATCATGAACCCTAACGTCGTTATAAACGTAAAATCGGAAAATAAGCAATACAAAGCGACAGGACAATGCAACAATACACCATTCTTTTCCAACTTCTATTATGCATAAATAGTGAAACAATGTTACATAAAAAATAAAGGCGTTTGAATGAGCATGTGACGAAAGCTAGTGACAGGGATTAGTCCATTGTAGTACAACAGGGTAAAACAGTCTGTTTAATGATAGTGAAAATATTTTGAAGAAAAATAAAGTTGGTGGTAGGGGAGGGGGTGACGGGTCCTTTTTTTTGGGGGGGGGGGGGTGGGTGGGAGAGTTCTTGATTTAAGCTGAGTAACAAAAAATACATCTGGAAAAAAATATAAAAGGCTGAAAAAAATATTTTTTTAAATGATAATACAAATGTGAAAGGCTGAAATATATATATTTTTAAATGATAATATAAATACAAATGTGATTAATGTTTGGTGGGAGGGGTCTTGATTTAAGCTGAGTAACAATAAAAATATATTGGCAAAACATAAAAGGCTATTTTTTTTTAATGATTAAATAAATTAATAAATTAATAAATAATAATATCAATAATAAGAATAATAATAATACAAATGTGATTATTGCATACCACTGTAAATATAGATAGAAAATGTGCGTGTTCGTCTGGGTTATATGTTGTTGTTTTTTTGGGTGTTTTTTTTTTTTTTTTTTTTTTTTTTTTTTTTTACCGGCCTCGGTGGCGTCGTGGCAGGCCATCGGTCTACAGGCTGGTAGGTACTGGGTTCGGATCCCAGTCGAGGCATGGGGTTTTTAATCCAGATACCAACTCCAAACCCTGAGTGAGTGCTCCGCAAGGCTCAATGGGTAGGTGTAAACCACTTGCACCGACCAGTGATCCATAACTGGTTCAACAAAGGCCATGGTTTATGCTATCCTGCCTGTGGGAAGCGCAAATAAAAGATCCCTTGCTGCTGCTCGGAAGAGTAGCCCATGTAGTGGCGACAGCGGGTTTCCTCTCAAAATCTGTGTGGTCCTTAACCATATGTCTGACGCCATATAACCGTAAATAAAATGTGTTGAGTGCGTCGTTAAATAAAACATTTCTTTCTTTTCCTTCTTTTGGGGGGGGGGGGCGTGTGTGTTTGTCGAGGGGTGAGGGGTATTTTGTATTTTATTTTGGGGTGGGGATGGTATTGTTACTGGGTTTTTTTGTGTTTTTTTGGGGGGTGGGGGGTGTGGGGTGGGGGGGGGGGTGTGTGTGTGTGGATTTGGCTATTTGTTTGTTTTTGTTTTATTTATTTTGTTTTGATTTGCCTGCCAGTTATGCTTACAATCATGTGTACAACAATGTCTTCATTCTAACATGTTGGACATCTAGGCCCTACCTATCTTGAAAAATCGACATGCAAGACCAACATAATCATGTTTATACAAATACTAATGTTACAGTTACTAGTTATAAGTTTTTAGGATAAATTATTTTTGCTGTTATTACAGCAAAATTTGCAGTTTAGCATGTTTATAAAACATATAAAATTAATTTGAAGCATTGAAACGAAATATTTTGTAAACAGGCGCCTGTGCAGGAAATTGTGTAGAGGTTTAGATTGTGACTAGCAAAGGTGTGTGTGTGTGTGTGTGTGTGTGTGTGTGTGCGTTGGGGTGAAGGGTGGGGGTCGGGTCATGTTTCCCTGGAAAATACATTAAAAAAGAACAATATAGCATGTGGGGGAGGGTACTGTGTGCTGATCGGAATATTACCTAAAATATGTAAAAAAAAATATTTAACTATTAAAATTGTGTTACTGTCACACACAATTCTTTATAAAAACTGTGTGTGTGTTTCTATGAAGTAATGCTAATTAATGTGAGGCGAGATTACAGCTTTAAAAAACCCATGCAAGAAACAACCAAAACAATGTAATTGTGGGTTAGAGCTCGCTAGCCATTATGTATTTGAGCTAGATTCACCTCCGATATTTGACACATGGTCAATTATATAACAAAACGCAATTTCAGCAACTTAGGCCCTAATATTTATTTTTTAAAACTAAAACCCTCTCAACATACTAGGCAGTGCCACATTGAAGCGATGCATTATGGGATTGATAAAATGGCTGCCGCCATGACTGCTGAGACAACCCCAGTTAGGACGCCTTGCGCTCAAATGCGCTAGGGTGAAATGACTTGAAACTTCAAAGTAAACATAGAAATAGGTTCAATTTAACAACTGAACATGTGAACTCGATGTGCCGAAGTATAGAAATATATTCAAAATCCATTTGAAGTTCAGTGTTTTTCAAAGTACATCAGTGACAAAATCGACCTTCTCTATAATGAGCCACGTCTTAAATGCCTCAAAACACTTCTAAAAGAAGCCATTGACGTCAGACGCCGCGTTAAGACAAAATTATCATGTGACCCTATCAGCTGTAAAAATGGCCGCGACGTCATACTTTTTACGCGACGACATTGACACAGCTCTCTTGAAAATCGTTGTTGGTGTTGTTTTAACCGAATCAATAAATTAAATAATTATAACTGTTGGAAAGACGATAAAACGCTGTGTATGTACATCTATTTAATATCACTGTATTTCATTGGGAAGCTGTAATATGTGTGTTGAAAAGTGAGTCATTTAAGCTGGTGGCAGATTAGTTACGGTATTGTAACGGAAACTTTCGACTACGTCTCGATGTCAGCGCTACGTTATCGTATCTAGTGGCAGATATGCAGCGTAAAGTGACGTCAAACTTTGTCGGTATGTGTATATCAGAATATTTTTTAATCAATGTGCAGGGCGAGTTGCTTCCCTCTATTTAGAAAATTTAAAATGTTGTCGTTGGAAGATTTATTTTGTTAATATTGCGCATTGCAAGTACTTCAGTCGGGATTTAGTGAGTACGGTAGGTTATACATTTTTGGTTTGTGTGTCCATTTGTAGCACTATTTCGGTTGAGAAACGGTTGAAATATGGTGCCACAAGTTTTGAATACCAGCTATATATAGGGTATGTAACAATATTCGGACGAGGCGTGCGCTACAACAGCTTGTTCTGAATGTGCACATAAAACCCTACGACATGACATATTCGGACGTAGAAAGAACCATACTTTCTAAGTCCCTTCGACTATATACCAGACAACTTTTACAAGTTAGTAACTCTCAAGGTAAAGTGGTCGACCACTCAAAGAAATACAATGTATTTAGATTAATTTTTAAAGCCAGTCCATGCAAAATCTTGAAAATGCGCCGAACACACAACAACTGTCAGAGCTGTTTGTGGAGGTTAGATGTTAAAGCCGCACACCCTAGTTCCATCCAACGAAAATAAATTATAATTTGGTTAATCTACAAACCTGTAAAACACTTAGATCACGTTTTTATCAAATGGAGTGAAAAAGCAGGTTTTATATCGATAAATACCATGGGAATCCCCATGTCCCAATTGCTTGAAATAATTTTGAAAGTTAGTATTCTGATGTCACCGGTAGAGGCACAACAATGCCTACGTCACGACAAATTTCACAGACTTGGGGTGCGTTCGTTTCACCTCTCCTGGACATGTTCCAACTGTTCTGTCCTGGTTGTATCCCCTCTCCAGATATCGTAAGACTTAGCAAAATTATTGGTTTTAAGGGTTTGTAACGTTTTGCATTGAGACACTTAATTGTCTGAACTTTATTGTTACTGAAAATGTTCACGAACTGTGAAGAAAAAGCTCACAAATGAACAACAACAAATCGGATGTTGATTGCGCGAACCGTGCACGAGAAAACAAACCGAACCAAAATGATAACGGTCACGTGATATACCAAGGTCTGTGACATTGAAATGGAAATATCCCCTCTAAAAATAGATTGGACCTCGCTTGCTTAACGGTTTTTTCTCGACAACACGTCTTGTGAAAAAATGCAAAAAAATGCATTTCGTGGTTTTACAAACATCAGGATTACCAAAAAGCACTTCAGGCGAATGGAAATGTGTATTCTAAATAATAAAATGTAAGTAAAGTGCAATTTTATTTGTGAAAATGGGGTTTAATAGCGAAAAACAACGCCGTAATGGTTAACAAATAAACGTAACTAGGGTGTGTCCCATTTATGGGTTAGTGAATAAATGACCGTTTTGTACTTGTACATGTCCCACGTGGTTACTACGTTATACTATCAACTAATGGTGATCAAGTGGGCGTGGTGAGCAACTGCAAGGTAGCAACTACATTTACATATATGTATATAATAAGTAACATTTACATATGTAATAAATAAATACATACACATAATATGATAACAACGTGAGTTACGTTCAAAACCTACAGGGTGTAGACGTCGTGTATTCATATATATATATACACACCAGGAACTGCTTCACAATTCCACTGCATGTCAACTGGAATGCATATTAATGATGACCATACGAGTATTTCCCAGTCATTTCGGCGTTCCGCATCACTGCATGCTTTCTTATGCTCGACAAGCTCCGACAGTTGAAGCACTTTCTCAACACGCCTCGAGGCAATCAACGATTACTGCTTCGTATTTTAAGGAACAATAAACAGAGATTCACAGACGTTCCAATGGGATAAATAAGCCTCGGTGGTGTCGTGGTTAAGCCATCGGACATAAGGCTGGTAGGTACAGGGTTCGCAGCCCGGTATCGGCTCCCATCCAGAAATGCTCGAAACATTAGTGGTATATGAGCATGTAAAAACAATTCTGATCTGATTCAATGGGAAAATAACACTATAATTACAATCATCTATCCTGTGTTTGAAATAGTTTATAAATAAATTCTTCAGTATACTACAATACAGTGTTCTTAAAATTGTCCGGATTTATATCTTTGATTTACATAGATTTTATAAGAATGTATACAACTTCCTACAATTAGATCTCCCCCTCGTGAAACGTTTGATATAACACCAAAGAAATGATATTCCATTTGGAATATTGGTGATGGATACTAGTATTTAATATTTCTCAATGACGTAGACATGGGGCGAGGACGGGGCTCTTCAGCGCGGGTGTCCGATCCCCAGGGAAAAAATGAAGAATACAAAGCAATAATAATGGTCGCTATGCTGCTACTACCTCCCCCCTATTTTATAGGTGACCTCATAAAAGCCCTGTGCTGACACTTCACAACCCCCCGCCTGTTATCGACCCCGGTCGGACTGCTGGTGCTCTCTTGCACCTGTCAGTGCAGGTGGTCCCTTCTTCCATCCACCCAAACCCTTTCCTGTCCTGGACGGAGGAGCCGGCATCTGTGCCCATGACAGGCGTGCGCTAAAACAGATTGCTCTGAATGTGCACGTTAATCCCTATACCATACCATACCATACCATACCATACGACTTCGCGTGAACTACATGCGCATATAGCAACATGCCTCGCGGTATTCGTGAGAGAGAGAAAAAAACCCACCAGGACGTTTACGTCTGTTTCCGGTAGTCGCACAATTGGTGTAAATCCCCTGACGTTGATGCGCCGCACGTGTGGTTGTCCGTGGCCGGTTGAACAGGTGTAAACACTGTAGGCACTGTCACGCTATCATACACGGCCGCGATGGACACCGTAAATGACCTCCAGTCTAACAATTAGTGTTATCTCCCAGGTGATCCCCGTGTCCCGGTGTCGCATCAACTTATTCTGGTAGTCTTAGGCGCTTTCATTGTTGTTCATTAGTTCACAGGTGTGTTTCGCCTCGGACATCTCTAGGGGTCAGTCGGCGTCCAAGCATTTTGATAACATTCCCCCAGATCAATGGGCTGTTTGATGACACTGACTGCCCGCGGGCCGTGTTTGACGATCAGACACGGGGCATCATCTTTGGGGAATCTACGTACCAGATACAATGACTTGTAGACAGTTTTAGCTCACCCAATAACCACACTTGTACCCCGTAGATAATTCAGAGGACGTATTTCATTTTAACTTATTTCCGTGCTTATATTTAAATGGATGGAAATAACTGTCTAGACGTATTGTGTTTATAACAGATCTAATCCTTAAGAACACAATATAATTAAATCAAAGCCTATTTAACAAATGTACCGGCCTCGGTGGCGTCGTGGTTAGCTCATCGGTCTACAGGCTGGTAGGTAATGGGTCCGGATCCCAGTCGAGGCATGGGATTTTTTAATCCAGATACCGACTCCAAACCCTGAGTAAACCACTTGCACCGACCAGTGATCCATAACTGGTTCAACAAAGGCCATGATTTGTGCTATCCTACCTGTGGGAAGCGCGAATAAAAGATCCCTTGCTGCTAATCGGAAAGAGTAGTCCATGTAGTGGCGACAGCGGGTTTCCTTTCAAAATCTGTGTGGTCCTTAACCATATGTCTGACGCCATATAACTGTAAATAAAATGTGTTGAGTGCGTCGTTAAATAAAACATTTCTTTCTTTCTTTCTTTAAAGGTAGGGTCAACTCAAACAAGAGCCTTATGTGTTGGAAAGATACATACCCGGACCACCAACACATACTGTGTGGAAGCCGGTGTCACACATAATTTGCACACCCCTGAATTTGCACTCCCCAGACAATATTATACATAGAATAAGAACTCCCCAGTGCATATTATACATGTAATATACACTCCCCCAGTCTATATTATATGTATAATATGCACTCCCTCTAAATAATATGCACTCCCCTATTACACGTAGACTACAATACGTTTTTAAGCACTCACAAATTATATTTCTTAGTGTTTTGATGGTTGTATGGCCAGTGCACATTGTAAAAGTTGGTATAAATCTGAGTGGTGAATCTAGACGAGGGTGTTGGATATATGAATCAGGTGCGGATCCGTCCTTGCAAGTTTGCAAAATAAAAATAACTCATCATATGTGGTGATTGGATGGTCATAATCATCTTGAGGCAGTGGGGGGTGGGGGGGGGGGGGGGGGTGGGCGTCCGAAGAACAAATTTCCGTATCCCCTAAGTTCAAGGGTCATAATTCGGTCAAAATGGTTAAATCGTCATGAAAATCAAACATGATCTGTAATGGTATATGATAAAGTTATATATACAATTTCAGCTCAACATCTCTATGCATTGTGAAAACCCCCCAAAAACATCCGGAAAACTATATGTGGGACAGACGGTCGAACAGACAGACCGACTGACTGAGAGACAGACAGACAGAAGGACGGAGATGAAGCCTATAGTTCCCTAATAATGAAAGTGGATTATATTCATTGATTAGCACTTAAATTATTGTCAATTCAAAGTTCTTTTAACAGGGGAGTGCAAATAATTCAAGAGGAGTGCAGATTATACGTATAATAGTAACTGGTGGAGTGCAAATCATACGTATAATAATGACTGGGGAGTGCCATATTCTGGGAGAGTGCAAATTAAATGCTACAGGTACCGGGTTGCAGACCCTGTACCTATCAGCCTTATGTCCGATGGCTTAACCACGACACCGCCGAGGCCGGTCAGAGGAAGTAAATATCCGGTACTCTGGTAATTACGTCTTGTTTGTAGATCAGTAGCCAGGAACTGGATATTAATTAAACATGGGTAATTAGGGACCATGTTTTGTTACCCTCAAGCTAAAATAACCATGAAGCATACATCGATGGCTTCTGGTAATACAATTTTATATAATATATTATATTGTATTAAATCAATACAGAAATCATGCACTTATTATCATCAGTTGCCGTTTGTTGCAAAGAAAATACAAAATAAGAAGACTTCATAAATAATATGCATTGTCACAATAGATTTGGTGTGATTTAAAGGGACATTCCTGAGTTTACTGCATTGTAAGATGTTTCCGACTAATAAAATAGTTCTACGATTAAACTTACATATTAAATATAGTTTCTTGTTTAGAATATGAGTGTCTGTATATTCAATGTGTTTCTGGTCGTCTTAATATTTGTAAGAAGCCCAAACTGGATTTTGTTTTCAAATAATTTCGTACGTACGAAAAAATAATATTTTAGAAAATAAAATGAAATTTAACCTAGTACAAATATTAGAACGATCAGAAACACGTTTAATATACAGACACTAATATTTTATGCAGAAAAAGATATTTGATATGTAATTACAATCGTTAAAAAGTCTCTGTTAGGTGATAACATCTAAACAAATTTACAGCAAACTCAGGAATGTCTCTTTAAATACAATATCTAGTCCTACTAAGTAGTACTGTTATCCACGTGTTGCCGTGACGGGATATAGCTCAGTGGTAGAGCACTCGCCTGAGGTGTGAATGCTCGATCACTCTCTTTGGACTTGGCTTTTCTCGTCCCAACCAGTTCCCCACGTGTGGTGGTATGTACTGTTCTGCACTTTGAGGCAGAGGCTCGTTGTACCGACCAAATATCGAAATGACCATATGTACACGACACAGACGCCGTATTTGAAAACATGTAGAGGCGTAGCCCGAGTACTCTGACCGTAAGAGAGCAAGACGGACATTTGGACATAATAATGCTCTGTTGTAACTATGTCTGGTTTGGTCGCAATACTGGCGCTTGTAGAGGAGTCGTTAAACACAAAAACCCCCACAAAAAACAGGAGTCTTTCTTCATCGGATGTAAAGCGCTCGCTTGATGCGCGGTCGGTCTGGGATCGATTTCCGTCGGTGGGTCCATTGGGCTATTTCTCGCTCCAGCCAGTGCATCACGACTGGTACATGAAATGCCGTGGTATGTGCTATCCTGTCTGTGCATATAAAAACATCCCTTGCTACTAATGGAAAAATTTAGCGGATTTCCTTTCTAAGAATATGTCAAAATTACCAAATGTTTGATTTCCACTAATCGATGATGAATAAATGAATGTGCTCTAGTATTGTCGTTAAACAAACATTCTTTATAACTTTCTTACGGTCATAGTACTCGGCCTAGTGAGTAGACGCGTCGTTAAACAAACATTCTTTACATCTGTATCTCATGTTTTACCAGCTAACCGGTTTTTAAAACTTTTGTACTCGGTTAACAATCATATGCAAAGGCAAAGTCATATCATAACATAAAGACGCCCACAGGTCTGTTTTAAGTTCAGGCACACCCGTACCAGCCAGAGATCTCAGCCAGAGATGTCTCAGGGACTAGATGTATAAAGAAAAAGATAAGAGTGAACGAATGTAAAACCAGTTTGAACAATATATCGACACCCAGATACATCCTAGATTTTATTTGGTATTGTACAACCTAAAACAGTTGAATTAACAATAGTTTGTACAATATATCGATACCCCGAGACGTTCTAGATTTTATTTGGTATAGTACAACCTATGACAAGGAAATTAACAATAGTTTGTACAATATATCGATACCCCGAGACGTTCTAGATTTTATTTGGTATTGTACAACCTATGACAAGGAAATTAACAATAGTTTGTACAATATATCGATACCCAGATACGTTCTAGATTTTATTTGGTATTGTACAACCTATAACAAGGGAATTAACAATAGTTTGTACAATATATCGACACCCCGATACGTCCTAGATTTTATTTGGTATTGGTATTGTACAACCTATGACAAGGGAACTGACAATAGTTTGTACAATATATCGATACCCCGAGACGTTCTAGATTTTATTTGGTATAGTACAACCTATGACAAGGGAATTAACAATAGTTTGGACAATATATCGATACCCCGAGACGTTCTACATTTTATTTGGTATTGTACAACCTATGACAAGGGAATTGACAATAGTTTGTACAATATATCGATACCCCGAGACGTTCTACATTTTATTTGGTATTGTACAACCTATTACAAGGGAATTGACAATAGTTTGTACAATATATCGATACCCCGAGACGTTCTAGATTTTATTTGGTATTGTACAACCTATAACAAGGGAATTAACAATAGTTTGTACAATATATCGATACCCCGAGACGTTCTACATTTTATTTGGTATTGTACAACCTATGACAAGGGAATTAACAATAGTTTGAACAATATATGGATACCCAAAGACATCCTAGATTTTATTTGGTATAGTACAACCTATAGCAAGGGAATTTGTCTACCATGCCTTGCCAAATTTCTAGGGAAAACACTATACAACCTATAGCAAGGGAATTTGTCTACCATGCCTTGCCAAATTTCTAGGGAAAACACTATACAACCTATAGCAAGGGAATTTGTCTACCATGCCTTGCCAAATTTCTAGGGAAAACACTACACAACCTATAGCAAGGGAATTTGTCTACCATGCCTTGCCAAATTTCTAGGGAAAACACTATACAACCTATAGCAAGGGAATTTGTCTACCATGCCTTGCCAAATTTCTAGGGAAAACACTATACAACCTATAGCAAGGGAATTTGTCTACCATGCCTTGCCAAATTTCTAGGGAAAACACTACACAACCTATAGCAAGGGAATTTGTCTACCATGCCTTGCCAAATTTCTAGGGAAAACACTATACAACCTATAGCAAGGGAATTTGTCTACCATGCCTTGCCAAATTTCTAGGGAAAACACTTCACAACCTATAGCAAGGGAATTTGTATACCATGCCATGCCAAATTTCTAGGGAAAACACTTCACAACCTATAGCAAGGGAATTTGTATACCATGCCTTGCCAAATTTCTAGGGAAAACATATACAACCTATAGCAAGGGAATTTGTCTACCATGCCTTGCCAAATTTCTAGGGAAAACACTATACAACCTATAGCAAGGGAATTTGTCTACCATGCCTTGCCAAATTTCTAGGGAAAACACTTCACAACCTATAGCAAGGGAATTTGTCTACCATGCCTTGCCAAATTTCTAGGGAAAACACTTCACAATCTATAGCAAGGGAATTTGTATACCATGCCTTGCCAAATTTCTAGGGAAAACACTTCACAACCTATAGCAAGGGAATTTGTCTACCATGCCTTGCCAAATTTCTAGGGAAAACACTTCACAACCTATAGCAAGGGAATTTGTATACCATGCCTTGCCAAATTTCTAGGGAAAACACTATACAACCTATAGCAAGGGAATTTGTCTACCATGCCTTGCCAAATTAAAAGGGAAAACACTATACAACCTATAGCAAGGGAAATAAATAGTTTGAACAATATATCGATATCCTAAGACGTACTGGACGGAAAGAAAAGGCGGACAGACAGTCCAACACACAACGGATTCCCTAACAGCCTGGGGCGGGACGTAGCCCAGTGGTAAAGCGCTCGCTTGATGCGCGGTCGGTTTAGGATCGATCCCCGCCGGTGGCCCCATTGGACTATTTCTCGTTCCAGTCAGTGTACCACGACTGCTGTAACAAAGACCGTGGTATGTACTATAATGTCTGTGGGATGGTGCATATAAAAGATCCCTTGCTGCTAATTGAAAAGAGTAGCCCATGAAGTGGCGACAGCGGGTTTCCTCTCTCTTTATATATCTGTGTGATCCTTAACCATATATCTGACGCCATATAACTGTAAATAAAATGTGATGAGTGCGTCATTAAATGAAACATATCCTTCCTTCCTTCCCCAATAGCCAAAAAAAGACCGTTGTAGTTAACAACCCTACCACCCGTAACAGGATTCGCTCCCATTCTCGGCAATTTGTATTGTTTAAAGAGCCCCTTTAAAATATCCTTCTTTTTTTTAATAAAGTCTCAATAACGATGTCAGATTTGGCGACTGCGGGTTTCCTCTCTCTTTATATATCTGTGTGGTCCTTAACCATATATCTGACGCCATATAACTGTAAATAAAATGTGTTGAGTGCGTCGTTAAATGAAACATATCCTTCCTTCCTTCCCCAATAGCCAATTTGTATTGTTTAAAGAGCCCCTTTAAAATATCCTCTTTTCCAATAGCCAAAAAAAGACCGTTCTAGTTAACAACCCTACCACCCGTAACAGGATTCGCTCCCATGCTCGGCAATTTGTATTGTTTAAAAAGCCCCTTTAAAATATCCTTCTTTTTTAATAAAGTCTCAATAACGATGTCAGATTACCAATCTAATTAAAATTAGCTCCACTATTACATGTGGATCTAAAGACAGCCAGTTGGAGCTCATGTCCACCAATCAAAACCTTACTTGCAGAATCCTGCCAGTGATTTAAAACTAACAACACTGCGTAGTCCCCAATGTCCAGGTAACATTAATAAATAATTTAAATATTGACCAATCACACTTCGCCTTTTATAACGTTATTTGGGAGCATACAAATTCTAAAAATATCGGGCGAGTCTATTTTAGTGGCCGCAGTACAGCGAACCATACCAATACGTACGGGGTCAATCTAATTAAAATTAGCTCCACTATTACATGTGGATCTAAAGACAGCCAGTTGGAGCTCATGTCCACCAATCAAAACCTTACTTGCAGAATATTTAAATTATTATTTACAGACGAAATGTTACCTGGACATTGGGGACTACGCAGTGTTGTTAGTTTTAAATCACTGGCAGGATTCTGCAAGTAAGGTTTTGATTGGTGGACATGAGCTCCAACTGGCTGTCTTTAGATCCACATGTAATAGTGGAGGTAATTTTAATTAGATTGATACTCAATGAACTGTTCAGTGATTTACAGTCTGTTTGCGTGAAAAGAGAACCGATGAATGTTTTAAACCCGTACCAACTCAAACAAGCATTGTGAGAGTACTGCTAAAGCAATACATGGTCCCCACAGAACTCAACTGTTTTTGTATCTCCTAAATTCAAGGGCCATACTTCTGTGAAAAGTGATAAATCATCATAAATTTTAAACTTGATCAGTAACAGTACATGAGAAAGGTATAAACAAAATTTCATATCAATATCATCAGGTATTGCAAAACAAAAGTAAAGTAAAGTTTGTTTTATTTAACGACGCCACTGGAGCACATTGATTTTTTTATCTTATCATCGGCTATTGGACGTCAACCATATGGTCATTCTGACACTGTTTTTAGAGGAAACCCGCTGTCGCCACATAGGCTACTCTTTTACGACAGACAGCAAGGGATCTTTTATTTGCACTTCCCACAGGCAGGATAGCACAAACCATGGCCTTTGTTGAACCAGTTATGGATCACTGGTCGATGCAAGTGGTTTACACCTACCCATTGAGCCTTGCGGAGCACTCCCTCAGGGTTTGGAGTCGATATCTGTATTAAAAATCCCATGCCTCGACTGGGATCCGAACCCAGTACCTACCAGCCTGTAGACCGATGGCCTAACCACGACGCCACCGAGGCCGGTTTGCAAAACAAAAGTCTGGAAAACTAATTTTTGTATCTCCTAAGTTCATGAGATATAACTCCATCGAAAATAGGTAAATTGTCATGAAAGTCAAACTTGATCTGTAACAGTACATGACAAATATATATACACAATTTCAGGTTAATATCTCAGTCAGGAAAACAAATTTTCATATCTCCAAACGTCCGTGAAAATGGCTAAATCGCCATGGAAGTCAAACTTGATCTATAACAGTAGATAAAGCTATACACAAAGTTTCAGGTCAATATCTCAAGGGTTTCTGAAAAAAAAACCCCATCCGGAAAACTATATGTGGAACAGACGGACGGAGGACAGACAGACAGACAGGGGACTAAAAACATATAGAAGGGGGAAACAAACCCAGTGGACGTTTCTGCTGGTGGACGATTAGTTCCGTTGCATTTTATCAAATTGCTGTATATATACACACAATTGTTACACTAGTTTCGAGCCACGTGTTTGAGAGTACACGGTCTTAACTACCTGTTTGTTGTTGTTGTTGTTGTTTTTTAGGGGAGGAGGGGGACGTAGCCCAGTTGTAAAACGTCTCAAATGCCCCAGTCCTGGAGAAAAGTCTTCAAATTCGGACATAAACAATAGAGAAATTCGGGAAAAATAAGCTCACTTGAACACTTTTCACCATGCATTTCCATGATTCTACTCACAATATTAGTTGTAATCCATGAAACAATGCGCGGCGATTCGTTTGCAACCCTATATAGCTGTTTGGCAGTAATGAATAAATGTTGTAATCCAGATTCAGGCCATTTTGGTTAATTCAGGCAAAATCAGGCTGCGCGGTCTCCCCCCCCCCCCCCCCCCCCCCCCCCCCCCCACCTTTTACACAAATGAGAGCCCGTACGCCTATGAATACGAAATCTTATTTCACTTAGGCATGAAGACAATTGATGGAACACCCGGGTAAAGCAAATGCAGTTCTATCTTTAATCTCTTGTGTAATGCATTATCGAGTTCTTTAGTAACATACCGTAGCATTTTGGCTTAAAGTATTAAAATTGAGATTTAATATATATCTCTATCTATCTGTCTGTCTGTCTGTCTATCTAAAATTTGGTGATAATTTGTTTAGAAACTTTTTTTATTTACATATAAATGTTTAGTAAAAAAATATTATTTGAGTTGGTATAGTCTAAAACTCAATAATATGTTTTAATATAAGTTTTAACATGATTAATTTTTGAGTTATAAACCAATTAATTGGTTCCCTTTTGACGCAAACGGACCATAATATACGCAAATATATATCAGTGACATGCCAATCACTCCATAGTCAGCAATTCGGCAAATAAAATAACATTTTATATATACACTGTCAATAACACTTCAAGACAGTATAAAATATACTTGTGTTTATAGTATTCAGATGCACTGATAACACAGTATTGACCAAGGCATGATCTTTTGTTAACGACCTTTTTGTGGTCAGATTGCTAAAAGGTCAAAAGTTAGACCGGATAGTGAAAATTGATTGCCATAGATATTATATATTCTCCAAGCATTGTTGTCCCAGTCAATAAAAATAGTGTTTTCTGTGTGTCCTTTGCACGTGGCAATACTAATTTTACGACTGTATGTAGCTCGAGCTTTGCGTAAGCTCTTTCTAATATAGCTACCGTTTATTATTATTATATCAAGGATAACAAAATTTATCGTTTCAAAACTGGAAGAAGATGATTACAATTAACGGTGAAAAGACATGCAAAGTTTCATATTTAGAAATCCGGACAGCTAGCGAAAACGACTACATAACTGGACGTTTTGAACTAAATCCAACCGAATTCAATTCAATTCTTTATTAGCTTTAAGTTTTACAACTCATCAGCATATATACAAAACATAATACAAAACAAATATATAATATATATATATATATATATATATATATATATATAAAATATATACATGTGCACAAAAAACCCGGACGTCGGTGGGCCCATTGGGCAATTTTTCGTTCCAGCCAGTGCACCACGACTGGTATATCAAAGGCCGTGGTATGGGCTATCCTGTCTGTGAGATGGTGCATATAAAAGATCCCTTGCTACTAATGGAATTTTTTTTAGCGGGTTTCCTCTCTAAGACTATATGTCAAAATTACCAAATGTTTGACACCCAATAGGCGATGATTAATAAATCAATGTGTCGTTAAACAAAACAGACTTCTTCAATAGATAACCGGTCATTATTTAACACATTCTTCAATAGATAACCGGTCATTATTTAACACATTCTTCAATAGATAACCGGTCATTATTTAACACATTCTTCAATAGATAACCGGTCATTACTTAACACATTCTTCAATAGATAACCGGTCATTATTTAACACATTCTTCAATAGATAACCGGTCATTATTTAACACATATCTCAAGCAAATTACATTCAAAGTATGCTTACAATTATTGGAGGTTATGTTGATACTATTCCCTGGAGCACAATGAGGCTAGTTTTGGTTATTAAATAATAACACAATTCAGCATTTGTAGTAAATGTCATTTTTATTAAATAACGGATAATTGTCAATTACTATATATGAATGTACATGTATTTACATATTTAAACAATATTAACATGTACTCATTTATAACTAACCAAAAGGTGGCGTACAAACCGCCCGAGTATCGCACTAAAAACCAGCGAAAACCTTAATTTTAGGTAAAAAAAAAAGCTGGGAAAAGCGACAGACTAGTGTACATCACTTAACTGTGCTTCACAATTACACAGTCGCTTAATACATCTTCCTAAATTACATAAAAGGAGTGTGAAAGGGGTGGATGGTGGGATAAAGCAAAGTGTTTGTTTAGAGTGCAGAATCCTTCTGATTGGTTAATCTATTTATTTATTAATTGGAAGAGTTTGAGCGTGTTCATCTGGTGTAACATTGGTAGTCGCTAACTATAATGTCCACATACGAATACAGGGCAGGAGTTATAATAGTTCAACATAAATTCATTTATCTACAATAAACTCTATATGTGTTTTAAACTACGAGGTGGACTTTCTCACGACAATCTAAAGCAACAAGTATAAGTTGTAGTGCTCGCCAAGTCATGGCTTGTACACAGACGGCCATCCCACGTAATCCTAAAATAAAGCTTGAGATTCATTGACATGCAAGACGGATAATGGCAACGACAGGATACCAGCTGTGCTGTCAGGAGTAGGTGTCGAGAATACGAATCTGCCTCACGAGCCGTCACCAAATAATGCGTGTGCTTTACATTGTTCACCAGTCAGTTGCATGTCAAAGCGTTCGCTTGATGGGCGCGGTTAGTCTAGGATCGATCTCCGTCGGTGGACCCATTGGGCTACTTCTCGTTCCAGCCAGTGCTCCACAACTGGTGTATCAAAGGCCGTGGTATGTACTATCCTGTCTGTGGGAAGAAACCACATTTTTTTTTGATATTAGTAACAAGGTGTCTTTTATATGCACCATCCCACAGACAAGGTAGTACATACCACAACCTTTGATATACCAGTCGTGGTGCACTGGCTGGAACGAAAAATAGCCTAATGTGCTCACCGACGGGGATCGATCCCACACCGACCATGCATCGAGCGAGCGCCAAACTACTGAGCTACGTCCCCCCCCCCCCCCCCCCCCCCCCCCCCCACCCGGTGGAGGAAGACACTGACTTGGTTTTGGTAATTTTGTGTATGTTAACTCAGCCAATACACATAGTTTAAGCCATCTGGCGGTTACGACATGGCCTAATGTACAGTGTTATTAAGAATCTATGTCAATTTCGACCTATCAGTATACTTTACTGGTGACATTTCTCTGTGTCTCCCTGGTAACATTTAAAATGACCTAGTACACAACGTGTACATAGCAATCCCTTAGTCCCACAGCGAATAGGCTAGTCTTGCAAGTCCTCTACCAGGTTATTGATTGATTGAATGAATGAATGAATGAATGAATGAATGAATGCATGGGCGAATGCATGGGCAAATGCATGGGTGAATGAATGAATTAATGAATGAATGAATGAATGAATGAATGAATGAATGAATGAATGTTTAACAACTCCCCTGCACGCACAATATATCGTCTACAACCAGCGACCAGTTTATGGCATTTCAAATTTGTTGCAAAGACAACAAATAAAATTGAACCATGATCACCGAACTATGGCTTTAAGAGTTATTGTTATAAAGAGAAATGGTTATAAAAGGGATGCATTGTATTCACCAATTTTAGAGAAACAAACACCCCACGTACATATTGCACCACAGTGAAGAACAAGCCGATGTCAGAAAACAACACCACCTACCCATCTCTTACCTCAGACGAAATGATTCCGTTACAAAATCCACTAGGACCAACTCTAAATAAGACCCAGTTCGGAAATATCTTTGACCCCTACCTCCCTCCCCAATAATTTAGTAACATCGTTGTTAATACAATGAAAACATGGTCGTACAAAGTCCACAAACTCACTTCCACCAAATTTCTGAAGTCATTGCAATTATCACAGGAAAATTACGTCCAAGAAAAATGTTCATAGATAAGTACATGCCTTATTTAATACGAATATAATTATTCTGTAGAAATAGGGGGGGGGGGGTCTCTTTTTAGGCTCTCTTTTTAACTAAGGCGAGGAAAGTTCATTCGTTTTGTCCTTTAAAGCCGCACGCCCTAGTTCCATCCAGCGAAAATAAATTATAATTTGGTTAATCTACAAACCTGTAACACACTTAGATCACGTTTTTATCAAATGGAGTGAAAAAGCAGGTTTTATATCAATAAATACCATGGGAATCCCCATGTACCAATTGCTTGAAATAATTTTGAAAGTTAGTATTCTGATGTCACCGGTAGATGTCGCTCGAAACACAACAATGCCTACGTCACGACAAATTTCACAGAGTGCGCACAGACTTGGGGTGCGTTCCTTTCACCTCTCCTGGACATGTTCCAACTGTTCTGTCCTGGTTGTATCCCCTCTCCAGATATCGTAAGACTTAGCAAAATTATTGGTTTTAAGGGTTTGTAACGTTTTGTATTGAGACACTTACTTGTCTGAACTTTATTGTTACTGAAAATGTTCACGAACTGTGAAGAAAAATCTCACAAATGAACAACAAGCAAACGACGACAAATCGGATGTTGAGTGCGCGAACCGTGCACGAGAAAACAAACCGAACCAAAATGATAACGGTCACGTGGTATACCAACATCTGTGACGTTTACACAGGAAGATTCCCTCTAAAAATAGATTGGACCTAGCTTGCTTAACGGTTTTTTCTCGAGTGCGCGCGGCTTTTTAAGAAATAAAAAAAATGCATTTCGTGGTTTTACAAACATCAGGATTACCAGGATTACCAAAAAGCACTTCAGGTGAATGGAAATGTGTATTCTAAATAATAAAATGTAAGTAAAGTGCAATTTTATTTGTGAAAAAATGGGTTTAATAGCGAAAAACAACGCCGTAATGGTTAACAACTAGCCGTAACTAGGGCGTGTCCCTTTAAGAAAATGCACTTATTTATTTATTTATTTTATTTATTTATTTATTATTATTATTATTATTATTATTATTATTATTATCCTAAATGGTTTTGTCTGGAAGCGAGGTGTGCTGTATACTCAAAACAATTTAAAAACGGCTGCATAATGTTTTGAAGAGAAAAAAAAGTTCAAAATCAGCATGGCTGTTATTTCTGTACCAAATGGGAGTGTTATCCAAGTGCTCGCACATTCCTGGCTTAAATGCCTAACAAAAACAGCTAGAAGCATTAACTTAACTGCAAACGTCACCTATCCCGAGCAGCGGGCCCAGATTAACCCACAGGCTAACACGACCACAGCCCAGGACGCTCACCCGGAGCCCCTCGTAAACCCTCGCGAGGCGGCCATTAAAACGACTGCTTGTTTAACGACGCTGTCGGCGCTGTGTCTGAACAACCGCTGCTGAATGTCGCGGCTCACCACGCCGCCGTCACGCGGAACACAACTGCTGGTTGGCAACAAAGCGGAATACAACGCCGGACAACAGTCCAGCGGAAGCAGAGGGTCGATCCTGCGACTCATCACACCGCAGATATTACCATCAAGTTATAGATAGCTTCCAAGCGAGAAGTAACATATTTACACTTAAGATGTATTTATATATAACGTTCTAGTTAAAGAACGATGTTATGACCTAAAAAGTGTGTGTGTATATATTGGATATTTTATTTGAACTCGTCGTTTTGTGTGTATGTGTTTGCCTCTGTGTGTGGTGTGGTGAGTTGTGGTGTGTGTTTGTGTGTGTGTATGTGTGTGTGTGAGAGAGAGAGAGAGAGAGAGAGAGAGAGAGAGAGAGAGAGAGAGAGAGAGAGAGAGAGAGAGAGAGAGAGAGAGAACACACAACGCAAATAAATTGTAGCTAGACCCATGTTTAATGCTAGTTTTAAGTTATATTTTAATATTTTACATATAAAACCATTCTTGTTAATTGTATCAGTTTACAACAATTCTGTTTGTTTAAAGTACATTTTGTGTAGTACTCTCTGTACGAATACTTCAATAGTTTAAAATGAACCTAATATTAACTTAACCATATTCGAATTTAATATTTGAATTTCTATATTAGTTTTATGAAATTACTTTATGAAAACAAACCCAGCCATTCTCTTAGACTAGGATGGGGGCTTCCTCAGGCCTTGCTGCGTGTAATGAAATGCTCGACTAACATTCAGTTGCCATCAACGTGGTCAAACCGAAGATGTAAAACATTATTTATTGGTTTGCCCAGGTTTCGAACATCTCAGGAAACTTCTAAAATCCTTCATTTGTAATATGGGTCTTTTGTTC
>NC_054701.1:58422178-58457178 GCF_016097555.1 Gigantopelta aegis | reverse complement strand
AGTGTAGGGATAGGGGGCACCGACCCCCCCCCCTCTGAAGGGGATTCATTCCCCGTTAGATGTTTGATTTGGCCCAATATAACTGGCCCCTCCAGTTACTGTCAACTTCTAAAGCCTTTTACCCGCAGCTCTTTACATTTAAACCACCCCCCCCCCCCCCACACACACACACAATTATATATGTTTGAGTTATACATGTAATTTAATCCTATTCATAGATATACCTTTGTTTGACACCCACTAGCCATTTTAAAATTGTATGCTGGGGTGTCGTTAAACCATTCATACATTCATCTGAAGCCTTTGTGCCAAAGCCAATATTAAATATAGCCTAAACTATGTTTTCTATCTAATATGTGTATGCAGTATAAATATTTTGTTTTAAACACATACCTTCTCTACGGTAGCCTACACTATAAGCTAAAAACACTTTTTAATATGCTTTACGGTAAACAATGCTATTTTAATTAATAAACTTTCCTTTCCTTTCCTTATTTTCATGCTTATATCCAGTTATCGTTAAATAAACCATTTCCTTCCTTATATCCAATTAAGGTTCAAGCACGCTGTCCTGGACACACACCTCAGCTATCTGGGCTGTCTGCCCATGACAGTGAGTTAGGGGTTAGTGTGTTAGTGGTTAGGAAACTTGGCGTGTTACGCAAGAACATTTTTCAACACCTTGGTTTTTTTCTCCTTTTTTCCTCTTTTTTTTATTTTTTTTTATTTTTTTATTTTTTTTGGTACCAAATTTGATAATAAGCACATGACATTTTCTGCCATACCACGAGTGTCGTACATCCTTGTCTGAAGGTCACAGTGACCCGGATGGCGGAGATTTCTGTGAATACCTTGTTTCTGAGACGTCGGCGCTACCAAAATGTTTCTTCTAATTACCAGTGTGTTCTGTTTGAGGAGCGCCGTACTGTCAACACGCTGTTTGGACAGGCAAACACGCGACCCGTTAATCGCGCCATCGCTTAACAAAAAGTAAACTATTTTTCAAAGAGACACGATCAAATTCTAACTCCATTTTTCCGCTCTTTGTAAAGAGAAGGAGTGACACAAGTAGGTGGGCACGGACGTCGTGGGAATATAAGATGTTTTTTGCACCACACTGCAGGCCCATACTATAAACACTCCGACGCGCTTTCACGTGCGCATTCCAAGTAGATGTAACCGGCCATCGGACATAAGGCTGGTAGGTACAGGGTTCGCAGCCCGATACCGGCTCCCATCCAGAGCGAGTTTTAACGACCCATTGGGCAGGTGTAAGACCACTACACCCTCTTTTCTCTCACTAACAACTAACAAATAAACCCCTGTCCTGGACAGAAAACCCAGATAGCTGAGGGGTGTGCCCACGACAGCGTGCTTGAACCTTAATTGGATATAAGCACGAAAATAAGTTGAAATGAATGAAGTAGACGTAGATTATATAAAAACGCATCTTCCGGTTTTGGGGCGTCTGTAAACAATTTAGAATAGAATAGATGGTTGGCGACACTCCAGCACCAAAAATACATCGGCTGTTGGGTGTCAAACTATGGTCAATGCAACAAATAAAGGGAGGATCCACAGCAGTATAAAAATTCAAGAGTCAAAGAAAAACACAGTGTAAAGAACTCTGTAAACAAGGAAGGAAATGTTTTACATGGGGGGGGGGGGTGTTCGCTGGGTTCGACCGAACCCCCCTGAAATCGCTTTTTTTTTATAATTTAATATATCTGACATTGATATCTGACATTATTATATTTACTCAACATAGAAATATAATGCCAATATCTCTGCAATCTATTTTGGAACCCCCCTTTTCAAAACTCAACATAGAAATATATGCTCAATATCTCTGTAATCTATTTTGTTACCCCCTTTTCAAAATCCTATGTACGCCCATTTTTTTTATTTAACGACGCACTCAACACATTTTATTTACGATTATATGGCGTCGGACATTATGGTTAAGGACCACACAGATGTTGATTAAGGAAACCCGCTGCCGCCACTTCATGGGCTACTCTTTTCTATTAGCAGCACGGGATCTTTTATATGCACCATCCCACAGACAGGATAGCACATACCACGGCCTTTGATATACCAGTCGTGGTGCACTGGCTGGAACGAAAACTAATGTTAAAAAATGTCCATCTCATAAAACCTGTAAAGACATCTCAGTTTCACATTACTTATAATTTGCATTTGAAATGTTAAAGACCAATATAAAATAACAGTCTAAACGTTGCGTACTTGCTGATATGATGTGTAACTCAGGCACGGCAGAAACAGGTATATATTGGGAGGGGGGAGGAGGGGTTGACTGAGATCGAGGGAGTACAATTCATCTCTGCCTTAAGCTTTACTACCAATACTATTTTTTATTCATAATTATTGTGGTGTGTGTGTGTGTGTGTGTGTGTGTGTGTGTGTGTGTGTGTGTGTGTGTGTGTGTGTGATGGTTAAGTTTTCACTATGATACCAACACGTTTGGAACATGCTGTGAAATGATCGGCGGTACAAATAAACATATTCGTATTACACAATTACAGGGTAAGAAGTAACCGTATCTTCGTTTGTAATCATTGTACACGAAACTAAAACATGCTATGTGCCAATACAAAGCGTTTTTACCTTCAAGTTCTTAATACCCGTATGTAATTACATACTTAACTTGGCGTGCCTAAAATGCACAAATCTTTTGTTAATCTCTTACGTTTACTTTACCTGAATAATTCATTCAACAATTAAGTAAAGGTTAAAAAAAGAAAAAAGAAAAAAAAGAAAGAAAAATGTAATGAAAACATTTCTAAAACTTGACATTTAGAAATGCTTACGAAAACAAAACAAAAGAAAATTGTTCTTATTTAAATACAGAGGGAAACTAAAACAGAGTATGAATGTTATAGTAGATGCCCTGGATAGTATTAAGTTGTCGGTCATCAGGGTGTATGCTACCAAATCAAATAACATGTGTGGCTAAAACTCCTACTTGCAGCGTATCAATCGACATAAACATCATAGATATAAATACTACCACTCCTCACCCTTAAAGTGAATCAGAAAAAAGGGGGTCAAGCTGCTCATTTCTGAGATAACGGGCAGCGTCTATAACTACCCTAGTTCCGCACAAAAGTAGAGTACTTCTTTTTACAGGTACCCCATACATGTTTCAAGGACAAGTCTACTTGACACAGTGGTACTAGATGAAATAAAATTGCATACCTATTTTACCCAGATCAACCTCTCACCTTTATTACCAATCACAGGACTTGTGGTGTTCACTTCTCTATCAAAAGTTCGGTGCACCTCGAACTTTGACCCAGCCGGAAGTTACTACCATCAATGAGAGAGAGGTCAGTGTGGTGGCCTAACATCTCACAGGTGAGCCACGAAACTCACTCCATGTGGGAACCCAGGACCAATTTGACCGGCCTCGGTGGTGTCGTGGTTATGTCATCGGACATAAGGCTGTTAGGTACAGGGTTCGCAGCCCGGTACTGGCTTCCACCCAGAGCGAGTTTTAACGACTCAGTGGATAGGTTTAAGACCATTACACCCTGTTCTCTCTCACTAACCACTCACAACTAACAACTAACAACTAACCCACTGTCCTGGACAGACAGTTCAGATAGCTGAGGTATGTCCAGGACAGCGTGCTTTAATATAGCCAAGAAAATAAGTTGAAATAAAATGAATGGGACCAAGTTCACAAAGTATAAAGCTAGGTTTGCACGTAAACCTATTTAAACTAATATTCGTATTTCAGGGCGACCAACCTAATGGAAATTTTTTTTTTCGGAATTTTCTAATATTTTTATTTTTATGCGCGCGAACGCAACTTTCAAAACAATAATTTAAAGCGTGCGAAAACGTCATTTTCATAAAAGTAATTTTAAACAGTGCGAAAAATGTCATGTTTGACAGATATTTGCAAAATGACAATACAAATGAGTATATCATTACTTATATGTGAATTGGAGCCTACACACACACACACACACCAACAATCGTCAACAAGTTCACAAAAAAAACCCACTTTATTAGCAAATATTCTATTACAGTTTAAGACTCCCACCTACATATTAGCAATACAGTGACAGACAAACTTGGGACCAATGTTATTTTTATGTAGGTACATTGCCAATTATGCACTATTTCATTATATGCATGTAGTGGGATCGAACTTATTTGTGGCGAACTGATTCGGGGACGAAACGTCTGCTACCCACCCGTTTTGCATTACGCTTACATTACTATTACAGTAACACTTTTGGGGAACCAGTGTACAGCAAACAAATCGCATTATTATTTAACTTACTTGAATAAAATAATATCGGTAGGTGTATTAATGTCATGGATGCGTCATATAATAGATTAGTGGTGGCCAAATATTATTTAGTCAAATGTTGCATGTGAAAGCCAATGGAAAGAAGACAATTGTCGGTTGGATGGTTTTTTTAAATGTTTTTATTATTTTATTTTTTTGGTACAATCGTTCAGCGTTCTTCTGTTATATATTCATGCCTTCACCCACGGTCGCAAAATTGCATACATCGCCATAGACCCAATGCCTGCCCCGTAGGAACATAAGTCTATGATATTTAAAATATCTTTAAAATGAATACATAAACTATTCGAGTATAAAAAATGAGAAACTAAATTTTCATATATGGCTTCAGTTTACTCGACATTTTCATTGGTCGGCTGTTGACAATAGACACACGCCCGCGGCCTTGGTAATGACACACAACTAGACAAAACGGAGCTCAAGTTGAAATGAGTCATAAAGATATTTAATTCTAAGAATGTGGAATGTAATAAGAATTAGATGTTTAAAAACAAATTCCAGTGAATTTGAAGAAAAAAAAAGTCCGAATATTTAGCATCAGTTCCGGAATTCCGAGTATGTGATGAAAATTCCGGAAAGTTGGTCGGCCTGGTATTTCAACTAACAATATAACTAATATCTTTTGACGTCTACATATTTAATTTTCATTAGCCCTTACAATGAACAATCTTCAGTAATGATGTAATTGTCTGCGTGAATTATATGCCAAACACATATGCCAGTACGACAGGTATACTGCGTGAATTATATGCCAAACACGTATGCCAGTACGACAGGTATACTGCGTGAATTATATGTCAAACACATATGCCAGTACGACAGGTATACTGCGTGAATTATATGCCAAACACGTTAATGTTGCGAGATTTGGGGTTTTGAAAACTTGTTTTATTTAGAAACGTTACAAAATAGATTCATGAAGTTTCTGTTGTCAGTTAAAAAGTCAACGGCTGTGAATATGTTATATGGAGAACTGGGCGTTACCCAGTCTCCCTTGATGTCAAATTAAGAATTATAAATTTTTGGTTTAAACGAATAACTGGAAAACACACACAGTTATCATTCTTGATATATGAATTATTGCTGAATGATTATAAATGGTTAAAGTTTATCAAATCTGTTTTGGATGACGTTGGATATAGTAATGTATGGACTGCACAGTGTAACCAGTTACCAGATGTAAATCTATTAAGACAAAGAATTGTTTTAAGATTACAGGATCAGTTCTTACAAACATGGAACAATGAAATTGTTAACTCATCTAAAGGATCTTGTTACAGACTGTTTAAATCAAATATTGTGTTCGAGACATATTTAACCAATTTAGAGAAAAAATATTGGTTACCACTATTACATTTTCGACTCTCAAATCATTATCTTCCCATTGAAAAAGGCAGATGGAAAAAAATTACTTTAACAAATAGAACATGCTTTCTGTGTACAAATAACGAAATTGGTGATGAATTTCATTATATAATGTGTTGTTCTTTTTTTAAAGATGAAAGAACAAGATTTCTGCCAAAGTGTTGCCAGTCTAGACCAAATGTTTATAAATTTAGAATGCTATTTGTCAGTAAAAAAACTGGTGTTCTCAGAAAGCTAGCAGTTTTCTGTAAACAAATTATGCATATTCTTAAGTCCCATGGCTGAAATCTGTTTTTATAATTTCATTTTATTTGTATATGCAATGTATGTCTTCAAATGCAAGTGTGAATCCATAGATATACATTGAATTGTTTTATCAGATGTACATTATTATGACGAATGTGCCATCTTGTCATTTATTTATTTAATTATATTGTTACAATGTACCTCATATGCCGTTGAATTACGGCCAGAGTGTAAATAAAGTTCAGTTCAGTACAGTACAGTACAGTAGGCACCAACCTACATTCCGCCTTTTTCTAGAATGCATTGTTCCAATATAATTACATAATTACAATTATCGATGAGTGAAGAATCTCCTTGGGATTGGCTGGCCTCATTTGGACGAGTCACTCAATTCAATTCAATTCTTTATTAACTTTGAGCTTTACAGCTTATTACTATACACACACAAATATAAATAAAAACGACGGCCGCATGCATACAGTGCAGGAGCTAGATAGAAATTCATGGAATCAATCCCTATTGTACAAAATGCCTATTGGACTCTGCACTGTGCAGAGATATGATCTCGATCACGGATAACTTTTTTTTTCATCCAGATTTATGTGTCATATATTCATCTTGCTTGTAGTCTCATTTGATTATCACTGTCGACTGAAACTAAACATAAGTATAAAGTTAGTTTTCCGTAACGACATCACGAGAGCACGCTAATTAATTAATCATCGGATGTCATTTGATAATTCTGATATATATATATATATATATATATATATATATATATATATATATATATATATATATATATAGTCTTCAGAGAAAACCAGCTACATTTGTTTTTCAACCCCACCCCCTCAACCCCCCCCTCCCCCAAAAAAACCCCCAACAAAATCCCCCAACATTTTTGCCTATAAATCAGTGTATTACTAAAACACAGTAACTTGGCAAGCCCAAACAATGACACCAAGACAGTTTCGCGAGCTTCTACAGAAATTAGAACAAATAAGAACACATCGGATGAAAAAAAAAAAATGAAAAAAGAAGAATGTAAGTTTCAACAATAAATGCCGTACAATTCTTTCAGAAATCTATCTGCCATGCCAAGCGCCGGACATTACCTTTTCTGTGGCATGTTCTGGTAAATATTTATGCAGTGAATACGCCATTTTCTTCGGGATCGTAAACACTCTTGTAATTTCGATGGCCATTACTTTTTTTTGTCCGTTTCGTCTATAATCGACAAGCTGGCCATGAACTATAATACTACACAAATGAAAGGGGGTGGGGGAGGAGAAAGAAAAAGTATCGACGACAATCGCTCGTCAAATACCAAAACTGTTCACTTATTTCATAAAAATTGTTTTAGTATTCTGTATTTACAAATCATTGAAAAACAAATTACTTCAAAAGAAGAAGAAGAAAAAAAAAAAAAAAGAAGAAAGAAGAAGAAGAAAAAGAAGAAAGAAGAAAGAACAAAATTTAATGAGATAAACTAATAGATTTGTCAGGTCGAAATTGTTATAATATTAATTTTTGTTAAAAACTCGCTAACGAATAGCAAAGTCTATCTTAAGATTAAATCAAATGCGCTCTCATATTTCACAAAATACGTACACCCTGAGGGCATAGTATTATAGGCGTACGGGCCCTCAGTTTTGTGGGGGAACAGGCTGATTTTGGCCCGAAATAAACAAAAATGCCCGAATCTGGGTAACAACATTAATTTTATTCATATTAGTAACACTGCCAAACAGCTATATTGGGTTATTACAAACGAATCACTTCTCATTTTTACATGGATTACGACTAATGTTGTAAGTAGAATGATGAAATACACGGTAAAAAAAAAGTATCAGACGAGCTAATTTCCCCACGAAGATCTCTATCGTTTTTGCCCCAATGTGATTATTTTCTCCAGCACTGGGGGGGGCATTTGCCCCTCCCTCCACAGACACCCCTGTCTCGTACGCTTATGCCCGAGTGGAAGTGGGGGTCGGGTATTACATGCAAAGAGAGAACGGGGAAGAGGGAGGGAGTCGTTGAGAGAGTACATACGCCAAGCTCTTAATTGTATTAATTTTTTACTTTTTAGTGTGACAGAACGATGTACAAGGGGGAGGAGTGGAGGGGGGTGTTACGTGCGTACTTTATGGATAGCCCATTACCGAACAGGTGAGCACGTTACAACCTTGAATGTAATATATACTCTTCAAAAAAAAGTAGGGGAACTCTAATAAGAATTTACAATTGCCAAAATTGTAAGGTATATTAGCTGTGGGGAATGGTTATATGATAATAGTGAATTAATTGGGCAAACATTACAACCGGTAGTTCAGTATTACAGTAGGTTGTATGACCACCAAAGATCTTGAAGGACGATTGGGGTCAGAAGTGAAATTTGAAAGTTGACGGGTTTTTTATCATTAAATCGCAACTTCAAACAATAAAAATGACTAAAAACAAAACAATAACAACTGTATGATCAACAGAATGAAAAAAGATTGACAGAAATAATGTTCCACAGTGATTAATGGACCTTCCTCGAAATTGTCAAGATCGAGAATGACACCACACGCACGTGTACGGGGCAACTGCGTCATGTACGTGCAAACTATGGAATGTGTTTCGGTGTGTTGATAAACAGACCTGAACGTTCTTTACTAGGATGTCTGTGGTCAAAACGTATGTTCGGTCTAATAGTTGATATTAACAAAAGGGACATACCCTAGTTTCAACCGGTGAAAATTAACACTAAGTTTAGTTAATCTACAAACCTGTAACACATTTGGATAAAGTTACAACTGAGTGAAACATGAGTCTGTGACCTTTGAAATGGTGAAATACCCTCTAAAAATAGACTAAAACTCGACTCCATAACTGTTACTGCTCAGACGCACGTGCGTTTTAAAAAATATGAGAAATGCATTTTGTGATATTAAAAACACCAGGATGACCAAAAACACTTCGAATGTACGGAAATTGATAATCTAAACAATACAATCTAAGTAAAGTATGACTTAAATTATCAAAAACAGTTATAATAATCAATAATATGCATTAGTAATTAAAAACTAGGGTATGTCCCTTTAATATTTCAGGTTCCCCTACTTTTTTTTAAAGAGTATATATATTCACCGTAGAGGACTAGTTAGAAAACATATGAGAGATTTATCTTTTGTAATCGGAACCTGGTGCTGTCTTGGTTAAGTAACTGCTCAAGGTTTTGTCGTAAACAGAGATGGCAGAATTTGGGTGCATACAACCAGTGTTTGGTTGGGTTCCACGCACCAACTATATATTACATAGAAATTTATTTTTGATTTTATGTTTTTGAAGTACATCAAGTATCGAAATGGATTGTAGTGGTGCCACGCGAGTTAGATCCACGTTACCATCCGTCTTCTAGCGGACAGCCATATAACCGTAAATAAAATGTGTTGAGTGCGTCGTTAAATAAAAATATTTCTAGCGGACTAGGCAGACGTGCTTTATGTAGCCCACTGTTGTTATTATTACTTCATACTACACTCAACCATTGTGTATTTCGCAATACACGTCGCACCCTTTGGTAACGCTTACTGGTGTTAAGACACGTAGGTCATTTTGAAACGCTCGAAAATAGACGGACCGAAGCAAAGCGAAACAAACTTGGCAAGGCAAGAAAAGGTAGGGCAAGCCAGGGCAAGCCAGGGCAAGGCTAGCAACCACAATCGTCTTTATGATAACATTAAAGTAGATCTGTTTAAAAAAGGCAGTAGCTACTGTAGTAAACTTTAATAACCTTTTAGATAAAGCAAAAATGTCGTTAATGTTAAGCCACATATCCATATTTTATGGTTTTTAGTTGTTTTCTTCTTGTAAATACAATACTGTTTAAATATTTCTGATAGTATTTTATTTAAGGCCTCTCATAGCTTGTGTACTTTTATTGGTGTATTATTGTATTATTACTGGTGAACTCTGTACACAAGGTGATACGTAAATAAATAATTTGTCTGTCTGTCTGTCTGTCTGTCTGTCTGCCTGCCTGTCACAATACAAAATTCCATACACAAAAAACCCTCAATAATTAAAAAAACCGCCGCACATTCAATTACGAATTTTATTTTAATAGCAGGTTTTTTTTTCTCTCTTAAATATATATAATGCCAGAGAATGAAATAGCAAATATTGCAGCCTTCAATCTTATTTTGAAGATCCTATCGTCAATATAAGTGTGACAGAAGTTGTCTATAAACAGCAGTAGATTTTATGTAATATACAAACACATTCAAACACAAATTAAACATGTAATATGAACGTCAACGGTATTAAGAAATGATAACATTATTGGCGGGTTGCAGCCCAGTTGTAAAGCGCTCGCTTGATGCGCGGTCGGTCTAGGATCGATCCCCGTCGGTGGGCCCATTGGACTATTTTTCGTTCCAGCCAGTGCACCACGACTGGTATATCAAAGGTTGTGGTATGTGCTATCCTGTATGTGGGATGGCGTATATAAAAGATCCCTTGCTACTAATGGTAAAAATGTAGCAGGTTGGTTTCCTCTCTAAGACTATAATATGTCAAAATTACCTAATGTTTGACATCAAATAGCCGATGATTAATATATCAATGTGCTATAGTGGTGTCGTTAAACAAAACAAACAAACAGACAAATTAAACCTGCAATATGAACGGTATTGAGAAAAAGAAATGTGTTATTTAACGACGCACTCATCACAATTATTTACGGTTATATGGCGTCAGACATATGGTTACGGACCACACATATATTGAGAGAGGAAACCCGCTGTCGCCACTTCATGGGCTACTCTTTTCGATTAGCAGCAAGGGATCTTGTATATGCACCATCCCACAGACAGGGTGGTACATACCACGGCCTTTGATATACCAGTCGTGGTGCACTGGCTGGAACGTGAAATATACCCAATGGGCCCACCGACGGGGATCGATCTCAGACCGACAGCGCATCGAGCGAGCGCCTTACCACTGGGCTACTTCCCGCCCCACGATATTGAGAAATGCTACCATTACGTGAACGCTAGATGCGGGTGTAAGGAAGCATCAGTGACGTGTACACAGCACTGTGTAATATCTAATGTTTGACGAGTCACTAGACTCGGGGTGGGAACCGGGTATCTGTTCAAGGGCTCGTGACCTTCTCGATCGGTGCCAGTGATAATGTCAGTGTTTGTTTCCTCAGCTTCATGCCACTAGAATGACACACAACAGCCGGTCTCATGTTTGTACTGGGATGTCGCCAAACACTCGCTCATTCTGTGATTGTCATTTATTTATTCCTTTGTCTGTACATTCATTCGTTCGATATTTCCATCCTTCCTTTCGTCACTATTTCCCGTTCCAGGCAGTGCACCACGACTGGTGTATCAAAGGTCGTGGTATGTGCTATCCTGTCTGTGGGATGGTGCATATAAAAGATCCCTTTCTGCTAATGGAAACAAAATGTAGCAGGTTTCCTCTCCATCGGTCAACATTACCAAATGTTTGATTTTCAGTAGCCCATGATTAATAAATCAATGTTTTCTAGTGGTGTCGTTAAACAAAACAAACTTCTTTTCCTTTCTTTATTGAAACGAAGTGGGGTATACTCATTTCATTTTCGTGCTTATATCCAATTAAGGTTCAAGTACGCTGTCATGGGCACACACCTCAGCTATCTGGGCTGTCTCTCCAGGACAGTGGGTTAGTGGTTAGTGGTTAGTGAGAAATAAGAGGGTTTTGTGGTCTTACACCTACCCATTGAGTCGTTAAAACTCGCTCTGGGTGGGAGCCGGTACCGGGCTGCGAACCATGTATCTACCAGACGTATGTCCGATGGCTTTACCACGATACCACCGAGGCCGGCATACCAACAACCAACAATGCACTTTTAGTAAAATAAAATGAGCAGTATTTTACTTACTAGAGGAGCTTCAGTCATAAACTAACTACTTGCTGGGCAGTCATGTTTGAAATTTGCTCCTAACCACACTTACTGTCAAACAGTCCTTGAGAAATTCGCAGTTTGATATCTAAGTTGTCATCCAAGTGTCGTTTGTATACTGCCGCGCGTGATAGACACAATATTGGCAATGAACAATTGTCACTATAACTCTCAGTTTTAAATAAATGAAACTTAAAACAAGATTTTAAAATAAAATATCGAGATTTTGAATCATATTATCAAAGGCCGTGGTATTTTCCTGTCTGTGTGAAAGTGCAAATATAAGACCAGTTGTTTTTTCTAAGACTATAATATGACAGAATTATTATGCCACCATGCTTCCTGTGACCTGATGACTCCTACATGATAAATCAAAGTTTTATTATGTCACTGCCTGATAACACCTCCGTTGCTAGCATGATAACCTTGGCGTTGCTATGTGTTATCATGTCACTAGGAAATGAATGGTGTGAATGACGGATGTTTGCTCAATTTGCAGTCAGATCGTTTCCTCATTTTTCACACACCCATTTACAGGAATAATTGTTAAACTGCATAAATAAATATGGCATTTACACTTCCCGTGACATCAAATTACCTCTAATTTTTCAATTCTCCATTATTCGCTCCTATTCGGAACTAGCCAGCGTTTTGAATTAAACATTTAGCTACCCAAACAAGTAGCTTCATTCAAAATATTTACACTGGAACAGCGTCTGACGTAACAGTCACTAACAGCCAGCGATGTAGATTTTCACGTCAAATATAAACTTGAGTTTATTTTTTACAGATAAAGGTACACACATTGTATAAGCAAAGTATTTTATTTAAAATTTGGAAACACATAACTTTGAAGCTGGCTATGTCATTCTCAATATGCTTTCGGACACCTGTTATTATCGGACTTCCAATAATAGTTTCTACAAGATAATACTAATAGTTTCTATACCGCTTTTGACTGAAACATATTACAAAATATAACTTGAACGGGGTTGCATGATAATAAAAAAAAAAAAAAAAAAAAAAAAATCATCGTGGGTATTTGGCTCGGTTTGATAACGGTGTAACAGGCTCGTTGAAGCTCGGCTGTTACACCGTTATCTAAACCTCGCCAAATAACCACGATATCAAAACGTAGTAACCTGATATTCTATATTTATCAAATATTTTTACATACTGTAGCCGATGATTAATAAATCAATGTGCTCTAGTGGTGTCGTTAAACAAAATAACTTTTCACACAGACATATTTTGCAACCCGACGAGCAAGTTCAGACCACTGTCTCTTTGTATCCGTAACTAACAACCTATAATCTATCTGCCGGGGAATTAAATTTCTTATAAGTTCAGTTCAATTTTGCAACAGCTCCATATATATAGGGGCGAGACGTAGCCCAGTGGTAAAGCGCTCACTTGATGCGTGGTCGGTTTGGGATCTGTTCCCGTCAGTGGGCCCACTGGGCTATTTCTCGCTCCAGCCACTGCACCACGACTGGTACACCAAAGTCCGTGGTATGTGCTATCCTGTCTGTGGGTTGGTGCATATAAAAGATCCCTTGCTGCTAATCGAAGGGAGTGGCCCATGGAGTGGCGACAGCGGGTTTCCTCTATCGATGTATGTATAGTCCATAACCATATGTCTGACGCCATATAACCGTAAACAAAATGTGTTGAGTGCGTCATTAAATAAAACATTTCCTTCCATATATATAAAATTTTCGTATTCATTTTTTTTTTTTTAATTTCGCACATTTTACTTCTACAACCCAGGATCTTTACTTGCTTATAACAATAAACTCAACCAGCTGTAAACTTCAAATTTAGTTTATAATATAAAATAGCCGGTGTGTTTTAATTTTAAAGGAACATCCCTGTGGTTCTCTCTTTTCTTGTTTATGTTCTTCGTATATTTACATAACAAAAGACCACTCCGTTGGCTCTTAGCTATGAATATATAATTCGTTTGGTTAAACCCGGTGCATGCACATTTTCGCCGATGTATTGGCATTTTAGTAGGTTTAATGAATATTTTAACGGAACGTGCATAACTACTGGACACGAATTGAACGTAAAATTCACAGATTTCACAGGTGTTATTCTAAACAACCCAACAGAGCTAGTGGCAACAATATATTTCACCACAGTTGCGCAATAAATAATCGTTTGCTATTAATGCGGACTAAACTGCTGGTTTTGTGTTTCAAAATGAATAAATTGACAAACGAAAGTTAAAAGTTTATTTTGTTATACGACTCCACTAGAGCACATTGATTTATTAATCACCGGCTATTGAATGTCAAATATTTGGTAATTTTGACATATAGACTTAGAGAAAAAACCCGCTACATTATCCCATTAGCAGGCCCGTAGGACGGGTTTCAAAGTGTGTGTGTGTGTGTGTGTGGGGGGGGGGGGGGGGGGGGGGGGGGCTAATTTTTATGGTTGTATAAAATGTGTTTTGCGAATTAAAAAATATTAACCCCTTTCATTCTGGCGTGTTTTCGGCTTAGTACCTGAGACCTTTAAAGTCCGAAAATAAAAACTGGCGAAAAAAGTGGGAAGGGGGGCTACCCCCCCCCCCCCCCCAGCCCCCCGGCTCCTACGGGCCTGATTAGTAGCAGTTTAAGGTATCTTGTATATGCCCCATCCAGAATAGCACATACCACGGCCTTTGATATACTGACTGGAATGATAAATAGCCCAAATGGTCACAGACGGGGATCGATCCTAAACCGATAGCGCATCCCGCTTCCTAAATTGACGAATGAATAGAACAGAATAGATGTTTTACGACACCCCAGCACAAAACAAATTGACGAATGAATGAAAGAATGGAAGCATAAAACAAAAACAATAAAACAAATACAAAAAACAATGCTATCCATCATATGAAATCGTTCAAGGATAGTCTGATAAATTTCTGCCGCCAGCCAAATGTCAACGATATCGACCGGAAGAGAGCCACGGGTTGACGTTAGAAGCATAGCCGTACGTACATCAACTGCATGGACCAATGACCTTGAGTGACAATAGACTGGCGGTCCTCCTAACAGCGAAATGTGCAGGTTGTCTCCAGTAGATTGATTGCTCCGTTCGGATGATGTTTTGAAGTAAACAACCAACAAGTAATGTCAAACAGAACATAAATAAACATAATCAATAGTCACCTTTTGTTTTTGCAATAGGGTTTTACAAGATAACCAGTTACACAATTTTAAAGGGACATTCCTGAGTTTGCTGCATTGTAAGATGTTTCCGACTAATAAAATATCTCTACGATTAAACTTACATATTAAATATATTTTCTTGGTTAGAATATCAGTGTCTGTATATTCAATGTGTTTCTGATCGTCTTAATATTTGAAAGAAGCCCAAACTGGGTTTTGTCTTCAAATAATTTCGTAAAATATAATTTAGAAAATAAAATAAAATTTGACCTAGTACAAATATTAGAACGATCAGAAACACGTTTAATATACAGTAACTGATATTTTATGCAGAAAAATGTATTTGATATGTAATTACAATCGTTAAACAGTCTCTGCTAGTCGATAACATCTTTAAAATTCAACAAATTAAAATTAAATAAATTAATTAATAATAAAATAAATACATACATACATACATACATACATACATACATACATACATACATACATACATACATACATACATAAATAAACAAATAAATAAAAATATGGATGAATGAATTACATAACAAAAATATAAATAAAATAAAATACTTATTATTTAAATAAATATATATAAAAAAATACGACAATAATGAATTAAGTAAGTAAGCGTAAGTAAAATAATTCAAGATAATACCGCTGTGAAAGAGTGAGGTGTGTGTGTCTGGGGGAGGGGGGGGGGGATCTAGGATTAATCCAACGGGAAGGGGAGGGACATCCTTGGATTTATTTTTATATAAACTTCAAAAGATAAAGTCGTAAATCGTACCTTCAAACTCCACGCCTAAAGAGTCAAATAGATCGGCAGGATTTTGTCATTTTCAGAGATAGATTTCGACTACAATGCCGAACTGTATGTTATTATATTCCATAAGCATAAACCAACTTGGCCGTTCACTCCTGTCAACGCTACCTCTAGAGTTGAATAATCTGAGTGTTAGACATGCTGACACTGGTTACGTTTCTTGATCTGACACCTCCACCGTGACGTAACTCTATGACGTAATACTTTTAATACCTCACATTATGGAACCATTAATCTGACCCAGTTAAATTTACTAATTCACCGCATTTTGTGTTTACAATATAATTTATATGTTACGACAAAGACGCTATCCGGGCAGTTGTTTCGACACAGTGAACTCAGAAGATTGTACAATGGCCCTTCATTGAAATATGAATTAATAGATAACTTTCCCCACTGTTAACATCCCCTGATGCCTATGTTCAATAGTTATGTTATGCAGTGCCATGCAATGCTACGTACGCTATACTTAGTATTCTATGCTACAATATGCTATGCTACTCTATGCTATGTTACCATATTCTGTACTACTTCATTCTATTCTATTATATACTAAGCTACTCTCTTCTATACTATGCTACAATATGCTATGCTACTCTATGCTATGCTATCCCATTCCATTATGTGCTATGCTACTCTATTCTATGCTATGCTACTCTATGCTATGCCATGCTACTCTATTCTATGCTATGCTACTCTATTCTATGCTATGCTACTCTATTCTATGCTATGCTACTCTATGCTATGCCATGCTATTCCATTCTATTCTATTCCTTGTCTGAAACCTTATTGGTATAGAGGCATGTAAAATGGGTACTCACTCTACTCTATTCGATGCTATGTACTATATTCGATTGCTATGCCTAGTCTCTCTCTCTCTCTCTCTCTCTCTCTCTCTCTCTCTCTCTCTCTCTCTCTCTCTCTCTCTCTCTCTCTCTTTCTATTCTATGCTGTGCTATACTGTACTATTACTAATAATGCAACAAAAATATTTACTCGACAAACTTTTATAGAGATTTAACAATTACGAATTTGAAAGAATTTGTTTTCGAGATTATATAATACACGATAACAAGTAGGTTGGCGGTGTTCATATGAGTAAAGTTGACGTTAACCTACATTTAACAATAAGGCAACTGGTATATACCAAAGAAGGAAGGAGATGTTTTATTTAACGACGCACTCAACATATTTTATTTACGGTTATATGGCGTCAGACATTGAGAGAGGAAACCCGCTGTCGCTACTTCATGGGCTACTCTTTTTCGATTAGCAGCAAGGAATCTTTTATATGCACCATCTCACAGACATGATAGCACATACCGCGGCCTTTGTTACACCAGTTGTGGAGCTCTGGCTGGAACGAGAAATAGCCCAATGGGGATACCGACGGGGATCGATCCTAAACCGACCGCGCATCAAGCGAGCGCTTTACCACTGGGCTACGTCCCACCCTTGATATATACCAATGCAGTTTTCACGATATGGAAGTACTGTAATGTGATATAAGATGCTGACAGTTATTCTACCGAAAGCTGATGTGCGCTGTATATTTGACAAAGCAGATACTAATTAGCACATGAACCGTGACCTCCACAAAGCGATACACAGCCACATTTAACTATATACTTCACATGACACCTGGTATGTATGCTTGTAGCTATAACATTCTTCTTCAAATTGAGAACAAAAGATAAACGCTATCGACATTTAACAAAAAAACCACAAAAAAACTAAACAATTACACACTTTCTTGCACCGTGTATACTAATTGGTTTTCACATTAAGTCGACTGCCATTGTTGTTAGTTTTGGAACCAATTACCAATCAGAGATATTTTCATAAATTAAGATAATTTTACAACTCTTGTATCAGACCCTCCCCCCCCCCCTCCTGCCCCAAATGCTATATGGTAACATACTTTGTTTTTAACACTATATATTTCAGTTTTAAACCACGGTGTACCCATGTGCCGAGTTTGACCCCGTGTATCTATTTGAGGGTACTGACTACTCTATATCTGTGCGGCCATGTTATGTTCATCTGACACGCAGCTCACAATAAGCCGGCCTTGCTCTGTGATCTTCACAGTTCTAAATCATCGCCCGTCCATCCCCTGGATGACGTTCTCACAATAGCACATTCTGTTGTGGAATGCCGTGTATTATGAGTATCGTATTAATGTCAGTAGTGTGTCGTGTCACGGTGGATACTTCGTCTCGTCAACCTGCTTTACTGAGAAATTAGTCCTCGTGGTATCTGACGAGAAAAAAAAAAATTACGGACTGGCATCATTTCAAACACACCTTTTCCATTGGAGACAGCCAGCGAGCCGTCCGAGTGACGTCAGTTTACGATGGACATTCAGAACATCTGTAGCCTGAACTACTTTCACCTGACCCTGTCAGTTCGTTTAATTAATTAACCTTTTGTTGTATATGGTCGTCCTTTTCCTAGAAGATTTAGTTGAGCACTGCTCGGTGTTCACTATCTCGTTACGATAGACTGATTCATCTTGGGATCCCTCTACGTCTTCACCAGCATTGGTGATGAATATCATTATCTATTCACTTGTGCCTTCTTTACTAAGTCTCGAAAAGCACTCCTAAAACAATATTATTATGTGAACCCCAGTACCCTAACATTTAAAGAATTAATGACTA
This sequence comes from Gigantopelta aegis, assembly GCF_016097555.1. Classification (NCBI taxonomy): domain Eukaryota; kingdom Metazoa; phylum Mollusca; class Gastropoda; order Neomphalida; family Peltospiridae; genus Gigantopelta; species Gigantopelta aegis. The sequence goes on along the minus strand of NC_054701.1, from coordinate 58,438,622 downwards.
GTAATAAAATAGGTGTTCTAAGAAAAGTCAGCAAATTAATTAAAGAAATAATTTTAATAATAAATAATAAATTTAAAATACCATAGCTATTTGTATCAATAAATACCATATCACTCGAGTTAAATATGCTTTATTAAGGGTGAGGGGTTGTAGTATTTATATCCGTGGTGTTTATGTCGATTGATACGCTGTAGGTAGGAGTTTTAGCCACATATGTTACTATTGTCGTCTATGGGATTTGATTTGGTAATATACACCCTACAGGTGATCTACCCAAAACATTAGTCATAGTCTTCGCCTCATAATAAACCCTATTAAATTCCTTTAAGAGAGACGACCAGTCAAGGTGCTCCCATTACATGCTTTTCTTTTTGATTTCTCGATCAAACTGATGAGCCTACGTTTTATATAGCGTGATGATTTGAGCTATAAATCGTTGTAGGTTTGTCTAAAATTGCACCAAAGGAGAAGTTAAAATGAAAAGTCTTTATCTCTTTTGATGAACAGTCAACAGTCGCGTGGAAACTCATGTCTAAACTAGCGATACTAATTGCATGCACTATATCCACGCGTAACTTTGTTTCACATGAAATATACTCAGTAGAAATTAAGGTATCAGAATGTCTTCAACACTTAGCCTAAGACTTACAGGCTGCAATTTTATTTACAGAAACCACTTCCAATACTTTATATAAAACATGTGTCAAAAGTTAGAATGTCATCTCATATGTTAGCAATTGAAACTGGCAGATATAGTCATACACAGCGACAGTACAGATTATGTTTTCACTGTTTAAATGTTATGGAAAATGAGTTTCATTTTATTTTAAAATGCCCCTTATATACTGATTTGAGAAAAAATACATTAAACCTTATTACTGGAAAAACCCACTTTTTTTTTAAGCTACTGCAATTATATAATGCAGAAAATTCTAAAACTTTATGTAATTTTGGAAAATATTTATATAAAGCAGTTAAATTAAGAAAAGAAGTTTTTTTAAGGCATTTTCCGTATGTGTGTAGTTTATTTGTTTCATGTGACATGTATGTTTTCTTGTTTATTGAATTTTGTTCTCCTATGGTTATGTAATTTTGTTTATATATGAACGGATGAGCTGTAAAGCTTAATGTGAATAAAGAACTTGTAACTTGTAGAACTTGTATCATTTAATTGAGGTCCAAACCGTCGACCATCTTTATTGTTCGTCCAACCGAGTCCAAGCTCTCCAAAGCAATCTACGATCTAAAATGTACTGGTAATATATTCATGGCTTTGCTTCAGCACTTCTGCGTTGTTTCTTTAAAGGGACATACCCTAGTTTCAACCTGTGAAAATTAACACTAAGTTTAGTTAAAGGGACATACCCTAGTTTCAACCCGTGAAAATTAACACTAAGTTTAGTTAAAGGGACATACCCTAGTTTCAACCCGTGAAAATTAACACTAAGTTTAGTTAAAGGGACATACCCTAGTTTCAACCCGTGAAAATTAACACTAAGTTTAGTTAATCTACAAACCTGTTACACATTTGGATAAAGTTACAACTGAGTGAAACATGAGTCTCTGACTTTGAAATGGTGAAATACCCTCTAAAAATAAGACTAACACTCGACTCCACAACTGCTACTTCTCAGACGCACGTGCGTTTTTTAAAATATGAGAAATGCATTTTGTTATATTAAAAACACCACGATGACCAATAACACTTCGAATGATCGGAAATTGATAATCTAAATACTAAAATCTAAGTAAAGTATGATTTAAGTTATCAAAAACGTTTATAATAGTAAAAAATATGCGTTAGTGTTTAAAAACTAGGGTATGTCCCTCACATATTTTGCTTAATATTTGCTTTCTAAAAGTGTAAAAGTGTGTAAATATAAAAGTGTGCCCCTCCCCACTTTATGGCACCTTCCTACGCCACTGAAATTTGTTACATTTTTGTAAAGTCTAGGTGGAAAATATGCCTTGGTGTTTAAAAACTAGGGTCTGTCCCTTTAAGGATCATATTGCAGAGTAACAAAATGTGAAATATTGAATATATAAGCGTGAACAATACAGCGTTTTTTCTGTGTTTTTTTTTTTAAGCTGCTTCCATCAGCCATCGTGGGTTCCCCAAACAATCGTCACACGTCATTCAATACCGACTCTACTGCACGTTGAACAGTGAATTGCTATTTTATTTATAGAACCATCAACATCTAGAGATCTATTAACCGAGGGGCGCGAGATGACGTACTGTCAAAAGAAAACAAAGATTCAAGATTTACTCTGGCGTTTTCTCGTTGGCAGACTATGCATGCTATTAAAGTGAATATTGTAAGAAAAATCTCCGTAAATGGGGTAAGGACAATAGCTGTAATTCGAGACATCCAGTGAACAAGAACATTAACACAGCATTACTTGAACACATGGCTTTGTTATGTCGTAACCCGATACTAAGATCCTGGTTCTGCTTTTTAGTTTTGTATTCATAATAATATACTTAAAGGTATTTGATACTCTTAGAATATTGTATGCTATATCTAGCTTAAACGAACGTTTCGTGTTGAAATATTAATTTCTTCATATCTGGTCACATGAAATATATTTCTGAGCGCATGATAACCTACAACATCGTCAATTACTCCTCAACCCAAGCCTTTCAAATTATATCCTGTTCAAGTAAATTCCTATGCTCATGATCATTTCAAGTGATTAGAATGACCAAACATCCTGGAAATTCAATATAACGTATTTCTGTTGAAATAAGCAATATATTTGAAATATTGACAGACGTCAAGTGACCACTTGAAAACACGGTGTTGAGCTTGTACAGCCATTGGGAGAACCAAGAATACATGAGATGTACAAAAGTAAACCTTTCTATTGAGACACTCCAGGGGGCGATTTCATATGTCTGGGTTATCGGTGGGTTTTGGAAACATATGGTTTAAACCTAGGTTAAACCCGGAGTCATGTTTACTGTGCATTTCACATGTCTGGTTTTCAATAATTCTAGTTTAACACTGGGTTACAATTGTATTGCTTGTTTAAACCTACCCTTGAGGTGGTTTTTCCGTGGGTTTGCTCAAAGTAACTTTTGTTCACCGATAATTTCGGCAACAAAATAGTGTTTTACGTCAGTATCGCAAAGCCATGTGTGTGTGTGTGTGTGTGTGTGTGTGTGTGTGCGCGCGCGCGCGCGCGCGAGGGGGGGGGGGGGGGGTGAGTGGTGGATTTAGGTCAGTTGTTGGGCGCTCGCACTAAGTACCTGGATCAAACCTCCTCGGGGGACTCATTCGCTTTTTCCTGTCCCAACCAGTGGTATATTAAAGTCCATGGTGTGTGCTGTTCTCTTTGTGGAAAAGTAAATATAAAATATCCCTTGCTGATGGAACAATGTAGTAGTTTTTTTTTCTGACACTACGTGTTAGAATTACCAAATCTTTGACAACCAACATCCGATGGTTAATCAATGTACTCTAGTTGTATCGCTAAACAAAAACAACGTTTAACTTTATTATTTTGATATAGAGCCCTAACTATACCATTTAGATCTCATTTCATTTCAAATTATTTTCGTGCTTATATCCAATTAAGGTTCAAGCACGCTGTCCTGGGCACACACACACACACACACACACACACACACAAACACACACACACACACCTCAGGTATCTGGGCTGTCTGTCCAGGACAGTGGGTTAGTTGTTAGCGGTTATAATTTAGGTCTCAGTGTATTTGAATTCCTGTATACAGTTATTATTAGCGATCACAGACGAGTTTCGTTTGTATGAGCATTTGGTGTACCAGCCGACAGAGATTGCAGTTGTATTCAAGAAACACATTTACATTATGTCTGTGACAGCAGTGAAAGCAGACCAATATTATTTCGTAAATGGCGACGCCCGTTTTCCATAATGAAAGGTGTGTATGTATGTAAAGGCGTTGTTTTATATGCACCTTACCACCACACCCGGACACAGATACAACATGTTACAGATCAGTGAACAGGGACCGCCTGTTTTTGTTAGAACCTATTCGTGTCGTGATCGCGAGGAACTAAAAATACACAAGGCGAAGTCGCGGGGGGTACAAACCGCGTTCTCTTTATTCAATCACTTAAAAGATTTATTCACTCACTCACTTTAGACTTTTTTCAAGCCATCTAATGTTTCATTCCAGCCAATGAAGTACAGGTCTTTTTTTTTTTTTCAGTCAGGGGCGATACGTAGCTCGATGATATAGCGCTCGGCTGATGCGCGATCGATCTAGGATCGATTCCCGTCGGTGGGGCCATTGGGCTATTTCTCATTCCATCCTGTGCTCCACAACTGGTGTAACAAAGGCCGTAGTATGTACTATTCTCTCTGCGGGATAGTGTACATGAAAGATCCCTTGCTGCTAATCGAAAAGAGTAGCCCATGAAGTAGCGATAGCGGTTTTTTTCTCTCAATATCTGTGTGGTCCTTAACCATATGTCTGACGCCATATAACCGTACATAAAATGTGTTAAGAGCGTCGTTAAATAAAACATTCCCTTCCTTATTCAGTCAGTTGAAGTTCTAGTTAGTTATATATTTGTATAAAAATTATTAAAAAGGATGAACATTTATTTGCTTAACAGCTTTTTAAAATTTTAAAATGAAGACCATGGCAAATTAGTAAACTAGGCAGCGCACTCCCTGGTTTAAACAACAATTGTTTAAGACGGCATTGTTTAAAGGGACATTCCTGAGTTTGCTGCATTGTAAGATGTTTCCGACTAATAAAATATTTCTACGATTAAACTTACATATTAAATATATTTTCTTGTTTAGAATATCAGTGTCTGTATATTCAGTGTGTTTCTGGTCGTCTTAATATTTGTAAGAAGCCCAAACTGGACTTTGTCTTCAAATAATAAAAAATATTTTAGGAAATAAAATGAAATGTAACCTAGTACAAATATTAGAACGATCAGAAACACGTTTAATATACAGCCACTAATATTTTATGCATAAAAATATATCTGATATGTAATTAGGGCCTACAATCGTTAAAAAGTCTCTGTTAGTCGATAACACCTTAAACATTGCAGCAAACTCAGGAATAAAGTAAAGTTTGTTTTATTTAACGACGCCACTAGAGCACATTGATTTTTAATCTTATCATCGGCTATTGGACGTCAAACATATGGTCATTCTGACACTGTTTTTAGAGGTAACCCGCTGTCACCACATAGGCTACTCTTTTTTACGACAGGCAGCAAGGGATCTTTTATTTGCGCTTCCCACAGGCAGGATAGCACAAACCATGGCCTTTGTTGAACCAGTTATGGATCACTGGTCGGTGCAAGTGGTTTACACCTACCCATTGAGCCTTGCGGAGCACTCACTCAGGGTTTGGAGTCGGTATCTGGATTAAAAATCCCATGCCTCGACTGGGATCCGAACCCAGTACCTACCAGCCTGTAAACCGATGGCCTGCCACGACGCCACCGAGGCCGGTCAACTCAGGAATATCCCTTTAAGATCTGATTAAAACATGGGGAAAGTAAATGGTCCAATAGCAATACTAAATGGAAATTCAGCTGAACGCCAGTTAAAAATGTCATTTTTCATTTCATTTCAACTTATTAAGGTTCAAGCACAATGTCCTGGGCACACACCTCAGCTATCTGGGCTGTCTGTCCAGGACAGTGGGTTAGTTATTAATGGTTAGTGATTAGTGAGAGAGAAGAGGGTGTAGTGATCTTACTAACTGAGTCATTAAAACTCGCTATGGGTAGGAGCCGGTACCGGGCTGCGAACCCAGTACCTACTAGACTTGTGTCTTAACCACGACACCATCGATTTAAAAGGCTGTCTTAAACTGTTTCGTTTTTATAGTTTTCTTGTGGCAGTCAGTAGTTTGTTATCGAACCTTCGTTTGCATTCAAATCAAACAGTCGCTACACAGCCATTTAGAGATTTAATGTTTTAACGCATCAATCATTCTGTGTTTATTACTGTTTGTACTATTTTAGGAATATCTTGTAAAGACTGTCTCTTGTGTAAAACGTGGCTTTATATTCAAGCTTATTAAAATGTGACGAACGTTTTGCTAAATGTTGAATTCTCCTTTATTTTTTCTTTCATGGTCTTGTAACAATTTGTGTTTGTTATTTTATTTTAAAAGTTTGAGGTCACAAAGAATAATTTGTTTAGAATTACTTGATTTCCTTGCCTGTTGAAAGGGTGTGGTTATTAATACGCTTATTGAGAATTAACGGAAACTAGTTTCATAAGACACGATAAGTTGGAATGTCAGGATGGAAGGAAATGTTTTCTTTAACGACACACTCAACACATTTTATTTACGGTTATATGGCGTCGGTCATGTGGTTAAGGACCACACAGATATTAAGAGAGGAAACCCGCTGTCGCCACTTCATGGGCTACTCTTTTTGATTAGCAGCAAGGGATCTTTTATACGCACCATCCCACAGACAGGATAACACATACCACGGCCTTTGATATACCAGTCGTGGTGCACTGGCTGAAACAAGAAAATACCACTGAGCCACGTACCGCCCTTTGGAATGTCAAATATCCGTATATAGTGAATCACCGGTCACAAAAGAGAAATGTAATTATGCAGCAAAAACCACAGCATAAGCTCTGATGTGTTGTGTTAATCTTTACAAGACATGTCGCTTGTCACACACACACACAAACATAAAACACACGACACCTGCAATTTATTTCACGATTACAGATATGCATAATTTTAACAGAAATGTAAGTGCTTCGTATGTATATGCAAACTTCAAAAGAAAAAAAAAGTAAATTTGTTTTGTTTAACGACACCACTAGAGCACATTGATTTATTAATCATCGGCTGTTGGATGTCAAACATGTGATAATTCTGACATATTATCTTAGAGCGGAAACCCGCTACATTTTTTCCATTAGTAGCAAGGGGTCTTTTATATGCACCATCCCACAGACGTTATAGTACATACCACGGCCTTTGACATACCAGTCGTGGTGCTCTGGCTGGAACGAGAAATAGCCCGATGAGCCCACCGACTGGGATCGATCCCAGACCGACCGCGCATCAATCGAGCGTTAAATACCATTGAGATACGTCCCTCTCCAATGCAAACTTCAAAGACAGACGTACACAGAAGCGGATCTGGGGGGGGAAGGGGCCCGGCCCCCTAAATTTTGTGAGTTATAATTTTGTTATATATTATTATTTTTATTTTTTACGATCCCTCTCCAAGCCTGCCCCAAAGTTCCCTTGGCATTCCGCCTCGTCATTGCCCCCTCCCCCCCCCCCCCAAATGGATTTTCTGGATCCGCCACTGGTCCATGTATATTAAACGTGCTGATTTACTGTTGTATCTTTTAACATAATGACAACTATAACTCTGTCTTCATTGCACATTAGTGTCACTAACATAAACCATTCTAAAAGCCGAATTGCTTTATTTTCTTGTTTGTTGCGGTATTATGACACTATATAATGTACCGGCCTCGGTGGCGTCGTGGCAGATCATCGGTCTACAGGCTGGTAGGTACTGGGTTCGGATCCCAGTCGAGGCATGGGGATTTTTAATCGAGATACCGACTCCAAACCCTGATTGAGTGCTCCGCAAGGCTCAATGGGTAGGTGTAAACCACTTGCACCGACCAGTGATCCATAACTGGTTCAACAAAGGCCATGGTTTGTGCTATCCTGCCTGTGGGAAGCGCAAATAAAAGATCCCTTGCTGCCTGTCGTAAAAAGAGTAGCCTATGTGGCGACAGCGGGTTTCCTCTAAAAACAGTGTCAGAATTACCATATGTTTGACGTCCAATAGCCGATGATAAGATAAAAAATCAATGTGCTCTAGCGGCGTCGTTAAATAAAACAAACTTTACTTTACTATATAATGTATTATTGCGTTTCCACCGTAGTTAAACCTACCAGCACTAAAGGTGTGGGAAACACTAACGCTAAAGGCGTGGTCTATCCTGTGACAGTTTGCCACCTCATCAAGTTCTTGAGCATGACGTCACTAAAATGAAAATACTGAAATGAAAAAGGAAAATGGCTGTACAGAAAATATAAAATAAATTCTTTTTAACTATTGCTGTTTTTCACGAGGTGAACAATATGTAACATTACAAACGTCTAGGGACAATATATAAAATTAAAGTTTGTCTTGTTTAACGACACCGCTAGAACACATTGATTTATTAATCATCGGCTACTGGATGTCAAACATTTGGTAATTTTTACAGTCTTAGAGAGAAAACCCCCTACATTTTTCTATTAGTAGCAAATGATCTTTTATATGCACCATCTCACAAACAGGATAGCACATACCACAGCCTTTAATATATCAGTCGTGGTGCCTGGCTGGGGCGAGAAATAATACATATATACTGAAAGGAAAAAGAAACGTCGGGTCAACTTTAAAGCCAGCAGATCAAATTGTATGCCACGATATGTACAATTCTACTACATATCTATGAAGGACGGACACTAATGATAATACTGTCAATTTTTTTTTTTTTGAAATGTGAAAGAAAATGGCAACAAAATCCGATTGCAAATGAGGGTACCCCCTATAATTGAAATCAAACACTCATGGAAACAATTCATTAGTATCCGTGCCATGTCATTTAATTCTCGTTAGTCTGTGTATGAGTCCACTAGTCTCACTGGTCTTACTAGTACCGTGTGTGACTGTGTAGCTGCCCTGACCCTCCTGGTCATGGAATTCATCAAGGCATTCACACTCCTCATTGGAATGTTATTCCATTCATCTAACAAGGCATCTCTGAGCTGGGCAAGGGTGATGGGTAGGTTTGGACGATTGCTCACTCTCCTGTCCAAATGATCCCACAAGTGCTCGATGGGGGACAGATCGGGGCTGTAAGCAGGCTAGTCGAGGGGGACGATGTTGTTCGCTGCAAGGAATCCCTACACACTCTTGCAACATGCGGCCTCGCGTTGTCTTGGTGCAATGTCAGGTTGTTTTGCTGGACAAAGGGCACGGCGTGAGGCTGCAGGATCTCATCCCTGTATCGGACGGCTGTCAAGTTCCCGGCGATGACCACCAAAGGCGTTTTCAACCCATGGGAAATTCCACCCCAGACCATGACTGAGCCACCCCCAAATCTGTCCCTCTCATCAACGCAAGCGTCGGCAAATCTCTCCCCACGACGTCGATACACACGACGTCGCCCGTCCGACCGGAAAAGTGTGAACCTTGATTCATCCGTGAACAGTACACGCCTCCATTGCATCATGCGGAACCTTCCCGGAGCATGTGCACGCAGCCAATTCATCCGACGTTGTCGACTTAATGACGTCAGAGAGAGAGACCAACGTAGGGACGACGCGCAACGAGATTGGCCTCTATCAGCCGACTCCTTACAGTTTTGGGGTGGATGGGACGATTGTGCCTATGGTTTTGCGAGCAGTTTAGGTGGCAGTAAGGTGACGTGGGCACGTGGGCACCCGGACAGGGGACGGTCGGCAACCCTTCCTGTAACCCGTAAACGTATCACAAGACATTATATGGGTTCGAACATTCACACCAAATTGCACGGCAACTTGTCTTTGCGTATGACCTTATATGAGCTGTGATATTGCTTGACCCCTCTCAACTTCGGTCAAGCGTGGCATAATGGCAATTAAAGTTTTACCAAATAACGCATCGGATTGTGTTCTGTAACAAGTAACACTACAATGTGGTATGAGTTGTACCCCCGACTTCGTCCGAATCATGCTTTTGCACGTGTTTTTGGTGATTTTCATTGTCTTGCCATACGCCGCTCCCTATCACACTTCATTGAGTGTGGATTCAGGGTATAATGCACAATAACCAATGAGTTATTTGTACAACTTCCATACAAATTCGCCCACTTATTAGGAATTTTTCCACAATTTATGACCCGACGTTTCTTTTTCCTTTCAGTATAGCTTCTAAAAGTAAATGGAAACATGTAGAACAGTGCCTTTTATAAATGTATAGAAGAAATTTCGAATTTTGGATGGCTCAAAACACGATTTTAATTTATATGAAGCCACAGATATCTTTATTGTCGCTCATGGCATATTTTCCCACTCATGTCCCGGAAAGACATGGATAAAAAACAATTGTCTCCTTTCATATGCCTGCAAACGCAATATTATTTATCAGTTCCAGGAAGTGGATTCAGTGTTAGCTTGAGGTGCTTGCGTCGCAGAATCGAAACACATCGGTAGATCCATTCAGCTGATTGGGTTCTTTCTCGTTCCAACCAGTGCACCACAACTGGTAAAATGGCGTGGTATGTACTTTCTTGTTTGTGGTAAAGTACATATAAAAATATTCATTGTTTCATTGGGAAAAAATGTAGCGGGTTTCATCTGATGATTATGTGTCAGAATTACCATATGTTTGACATCCAGTAGCCTTTGATTAATTAAACAATGTGTTCTAGTGGTGTCGTTAAACAAAACAAGGTTCTTTTCTATCAGTTCCAGTTCCTTTATGTCTCTATCGATTTGTCATCTCCATATGTTGGCGGGATCTAGCCCAGTGGTAAAGCACTCGCTTGATGCGCGGTCGGTCTGGGATCGATCCCCGTCGGTGGGCCCATTGGGCTACTTCTCGTTCCGGCTAGTGCACCACGACTAGTATATCAGAGACCGTGGTATGTGCTATCCTGTCTGTGGGATGGTGCATATAAAAGATCCCTTGCTGCAAATCGAAAAGAGTAGCCCATGAAGTGGCGACATCGGGTTTCCTCTCTCAATATCTGTGTGGTCCTTAACCATATGTCCGACACCATATAACCGTAAATAAAATGTGTATCGTCAAATAAAACATTTTCTTCTCAATATGTAAATTGTGTGTGGAACAATATGGTTTGATTTCATGCAAACATTACAAAATAAATAAAACTTAAGTTGCTAAAAATGTAACACTTTCGCGTGACATAGCAACTGAAAGTACATCTTGTGGTGATTACAGGGTGCATAAAAACGCTATACGATGTCTTTTGTGGGTACTAGTGTTTTTGTTACACCTTCTCTTGACATCTGTTAAAATGTATATATAATTGAATTCTGAAAAAAATACCAAGATTCTAAAAAATATCACCCTATTTCCATAAAAAGAAATAAAAACTTAATATGTTCAGAGAGTGTATGTCATGTTTGTTGGAGAAAACGATGTTATTCTCAAAAGAAGAAAACTTGTATATTCCCCCTACAAACCCATATGCTTTTTTTTCTGTAAACATCTCTGTATGTTTGATGTACCAAGAATACCAGCTATCCTCAAATGTTTGGGTATTATGTGTTTCTCTGTTTCATGTCATACGGTAGCCTAAGTTGGCGGGTCGTCACCAAAGAACACATCTTCCTACATCATGATTTCACAGATTCCATAAACTGTCATGTCAGGAGTGTCACATGTTCAGTTTCATTATAGTTCAATTTTAGAGAATTATAGTATGATATCCATATGGTAGTACTAAACCAAATAACTTCCGGCTGGGTCAAAATTGGAGGTGCACCTAACTTTTAATAGAGAATGTAACACCACAAGTCCTGTAATTTGTTTTATCTGGGCCAAAAAATTTATACAATTTTATTTCATCTGGTAGCACTGTCAAGTAGCCTTGTGCTTGAAACATGTATGGGGTACCTGTAAAAAAGAGTACTCGAATTTTGTGCGGTACTAGGGTAGTCAAAGACGCTACCTGTTATCTCAGAAATGAGCAGCTTCACCCCAGATTTTTTCTGATTCACTTTAAGGGTGAGGTGTGGTAGTATTTATATCCGTGGTGTTTCTTTCGATTGATACGCTGCAGGTAGGAGTTTTAGCCACATATGTTACTATTGTCGTCTTTGTGATCGGATTTGGTAGTATACACTCATATGACATTTTCATGCAAATAATAGCAAATACCACTAATGTTATCATAGTATGTTACCAAATCACCAAATGTATTTGTTAATTGAAATTACTTTGTCAAACAACTTTTGTCGCTAGTTGTAATCCTCACTCTATACATGGAAATTATGTTTGTTTATGAACGAAATTGTATGTCAGAATGTAATAATTACTAATTTCAACCAAATACATGAATTCTTGTTTAAAGGGACATTCCTGAGTTTGCTGCATTGTAAGATGTTTCCGACTAATAAAATATTTCTACGATTAAACTTACATATTAAATATATTTTCTTGTTTAGAATATCAGTGTCTGTATATTCAGTGTGTTTCTGGTCGTCTTAATATTTGTAAGAAGCCCAAACTGGATTTTGTCTTCAAATAATTTTTCGTATGAAAACAGTTTATTTTAGGAAATAAAATGAAACTTAACCTAGTACAAATATTAGAACGATCAGAAACCCGTTTAATATACTGCCACTAATATTTTATGCAGAAAAAATATGTTTGATATGTAATTACAATCGTTAAAAAGTCTCTGTTAGTCGATAACATCTTAAAAATAGCAGCAAACTCAGGAATGTCCCTTTAATGTCCTAAAATCATATTTGATGGTGAATGTTACACTTCTGACATGAACATGCTGCTGTTTATGGAGATACTGACCAAACATTTTGTCATATGTTCAAAATTCAGGGAACCTACGAAATATATATTTTTGTTTTGTTTACAAACTATTAAAGGGACAGACCCTAGTTTCAGCCCATGAAAATTAACGCTAACTTTAGTTAATCTACAAACCTGTAACACATCTGGATAAAGTTACAATTGAGAGAAACATGAGTCTGTGACTTTGAAATGGTGAAATACCCTCTAAAACAGAGTAAAACTCGACTCCATAACTGTTGCCTCTCAGACGCACGTGCGTTTTTAAAAATATGATAAATGCATTTTGTGATATTAAAAACACCAGGATGACCAAAGACACTGTGAATGTACGGAAATGGATAATCTAAACAATAAAATATAAGAAAGGTAAAATTTCAGTTATCAAAAACGGCTCTAATAGTAAAAAATATGCCTTAGTGTTTAAAAACTAGGGTATGTACCTTTAATAGTCGCATTATTAATTTGTTTTTCCAACTGGCTATTGGATGTCAAATATTTGGTAATACTGACTCGTTTCATCAGAGGAAACCCGCTACATTTTTTATATATGCACTTTCCCCACAAACAGGAAAAACACATACCACGGCCTTTATCCAGTTGTGGTGAACTGGTTGGAACGAGTGGTTTTAACAGTGTGCTGTTCATTTGATGACCTTAGCTTTAGGTCATAAATACAGCTTCTGTTGTGAAACAAAATGTCCCTTTTAGTAGAAATAAAATGTTAACATTTGAGAGTTCATTCAGTGTTCAAGCTTGTTGTGTTTTCTGGACTTGTGCACTTGTATGTCAATAATTGGCGTGGCTATTCGTCACATATGGTGTCGCAATTGAAACCGAACGCCTGATGTGCTAGTTGAATAATTTTCAATTATCAACGCCTGTTTCACACAAAAGAGCCTTTCAAAAGATCATCCACATAATACCGACGACATAGGTGACGTAGTGGTTAAACCAGTGATCGGTTTTCAGTTTTAAACCTGGAGCCTTCTCCGTGAAAATAATACTTCACTCCCACACCCGGTCTAGCGCATACCAACAGGATACACGTAAACCTACATACACAGATACTGGATAGGTTGTTAGGATGAACGTGTACAACCAAACGAACATCAGAATTCTTTTTTCTTACACACCCGTTGGTGAGAACAACATGCGTTATTTTTGATAACACATGGTTGTTTACACATGTACGTGTGTTTTACAATTTCAAGACATACGACTGGCTGCTCCTAGGTGATGACCAGATCACCACTGACATACACACAATGAAAAACAACACGATGAAAATCGATTATATTGTGACATATAGTTAACCTGACAATCATGGGTCTGTGACGCGTAAGTTGGCTACAATTGCAACGGCTGTAAATAACTTTTGTCGAAAAAGATGTTAAAATTTGCTTAAAACTCGTTTTTTTTTTAGGTTATGTAAGAAATAGAATAATACATTCGTGTCCGTTAGATACCATTTATCTCACAACTCGTTGTTTATAGACGTATCAAACTCGTTTTCGCTCGTTAGATACGTTTTAAAACAACTCGTTGTGAGATAAATGGTACCTAATGACCACTCGTGTATTATTCTCTGTATAATGGGTGGCGGGATTTAGCTCAGTCGGTAGAGTGGTCGCTTGAGATGCTTGCGTCGCAGGATGGAAACACCTCGGTGGATCCATTCAGCTGTTTGGGGGGTTTCTCGTTCCAACCAGTGCACCACAACTGGACAAAGGCCGTGGTATGTGTTTTCCTGTCTGTGTGAAAGTGCAGATAAAAGATCCCTTGCTGCATTAGGAAAAATGTAGCGGATGTCCTCTGATGACTACGAGTCAGAATTACCAAATGTTTGACATCCAATAGCCGATGATTTATTAATCAATGTGATCCAGTGGTGTCGTTAAACAAAACAAACCTCTTCTTTCTTTTATAATGGCAAAATAATGCAGCAGATATTACATAGCCGACTCCGTTTGAGTAATAGTTACTTAAATGGCCATAAATTCTCACGATAAATAAGTGACAATCCATCTTGTGCTTGGGGACACCTAATTGAAGACGCTGAACACTTCTTACAATGTCGTCCACAGTATAACGTAGTTCGAAATACCCATTTGTCAGATTATCATAATCTTAATTGTAATATTTTACTATTTGTCGACCCAAACCTAGAAAACAATGCTATATTCAATTCTGTTCATTACTCCATTACAAATAGCATACGTTTTGAGATTAATTAACCAATCACATTCGTTCTCTCTAATTCTAAATAATGTGTCATGCTTGAAGGTAATAACCTGTTCATCCTCTTTATCTGTTCTTCCTTATCCTTTTCTTCCTTCTATTTTCCTTCTTTGTTAGTAAATTTGTAATAATTTATTATTTTATTGCTTGTAATATAGATATATTGTAAAATGTTGGGAGAGGCCTTAATATAGGCTTACGCCTGTTGGCCAATCCCCAGACCGCTACTGTTTTTGAACGGCAATAAATATCCGGATTCAACCAGCTAATCAAGCAACCGGACATTTCCTACAGTGATACTGCTGTGGTTGTGCATTTGGATGGCTGGCTAGATACGTGAACTTACAGAAGACATTGTTAGACTCATTATGTGACATCAAACTCTCTCTCTCTCTCTCTCTCTCTCTCTCTCTCTCTCTCTCTCTCTCTCTCTCTCTCTCTCTCTCTCTCTCTCAGCCTTTGATCGCAGAGGAATCAGACAAAACCATATTTGGAACACGGGTTGGAATGGGAAAACAACATGTCTCTAACCTATGTTCTCTGCATAATATTAAGCTCTCTGACTATTGCTCATAAACAATTGGATCGACTCACTGCTCAAACTATAGGAATTCAGAATCCGTGCTTACAGAACTGCTACATACAATTTGTATGGCGTTACAATGACGTTAAATTGTACTAAGACATAATGAAAACCTAATTTATCCTGACTTTAAAAGTTTATTAAACACATGAGCAAGTACAAACTTTACAGCAATGTTAGTGAATTTGAAGGAAGATAACATCACAATCTATGTTTGAAAAAACTTTGAAGTGTTCCATCTGTATGTCCATACCACTGTAGGTTGCATGGTACAAAAGAAGAGAGTTCCGTGTCAAAGTTCGAGGTGCACGGAGTAAAAACAGCAGTGACTGTGATTGGTAGTAATATGTGTCACTGATTATTTATGCAAATACTATTATCCATTGACAATAAATAAATATACTTTTATTTGTTATACAGTTGTTCTGCAGTATACACCAGAGGTTCAAACTAATGCAGGGTACCCCCAAATATGGAACTGCAATTTTCAGCAAAAATGACGGTTGCTAATAAAAAACATTAATTAAATGTCTTAAATGGTATGTGACCCCCCCCCCCCCCCCCCCTCCACCGTTTTCTTGCAGGTAGATTAAAGGTGAGGTGCCGCACTCTTTATCGGTGTACTGTCCGGGTGTGTTAATACGCTGCTTATATCAATTTTATTAGTAAACGTTAACATTATCGGAAATAAAAATTGATTTCGTCTATTAGAACCTGTAATAGATGACATCCCAGTGACAAACCTCCGGTTGCGCAACAGCGTTAAGTTTACCATTGTGTCCATCATGCACGCCATAGTACAGGTATTGTATCCCCACAATAAGCCAAAAAGTGAGCGTAGACAGTGTGTCGCCGGTTTGACATGCGAAACGACACACAGAGCCCAGCGGTACAGCGCTCGCTTGATGCGCGGTTGGTCTGGGATCGATCCCCGTTGGTGTGCCCATTGGGCTATTTCTCGTTCCAACCAGTGCACCACGACTGGTATATCAAAGGCCGTGGTATGTGTTATCCTGTCTGTAGGATGGTGCATATAAAAGATCCCTTGCTGCTAATCGAAAAGACT